>NW_027008346.1:75000-107851 GCF_036934945.1 Oncorhynchus masou masou | reverse complement strand
TGTTGACCAGGACTACTGTTGACCAGACCTACTGTTGACCAGGACCCATAGTGGACTACTGTTGACCAGGACCCATAGTGGACTACTGTTGACCAGGACTACTGTTGACCAGGACCCATAGTGGACTACTGTTGACCAGGACCCATAGTGCTCTACTGTTGACCAGGACACATAGGGCTCTACTGTTGACCAGGACCCATAGTGGACTACTGTTGACCAGGACTACTGTTGACCAGGACCCATAGTGGACTACTGTTGACCAGGACCCATAGTGGACTACTGTTGACCAGGACCCATAGTGGACTACTGTTGACCAGGACCCATAGTGCTCTACTGTTGACCAGGACCCATAGTGCACTACTGTTGACCAGGACCCATAGTGCACTACTGTTGACCAGGACCCATAGTGGACTACTGTTGACCAGGACCCATAGTGGACTACTGTTGACCAGGACCCATAGTGCTCTACTGTTGACCAGGACCCATAGTGCACTACTGTTGACCAGGACCCATAGTGGACTACTGTTGACCAGGACCCATAGTGCTCTACTGTTGACCAGGACCCATAGTGGACTACTGTTGACCAGGACCCATAGTGGACTACTGTTGACCAGGACCCATAGTGGACTACTGTTGACCAGGTCCCATAGTGCTCTACTGTTGACCAGGACCCATAGTGTACTACTGTTGACCAGGACCCATAGTGCTCTACTGTTGACCATGACCCATAGTGCTCTACTGTTGACCAGGACCCATAGTGGACTACTGTTGACCAGGACCCATAGTGGACTACTGTTGACCAGGACCCATAGTGCTCTACTGTTGACCAGGACCCATAGTGGACTACTGTTGACCAGGACCCATAGTGCTCTACTGTTGACCAGGACCCATAGTGCACTACTGTTGACCAGGACCCATAGTGCACTACTGTTGACCAGGACCTATAGTGGACTACTGTTGAACAGGACCCATAGTGGACTACTGTTGACCAGGGCCCATAGTGGACTACTGTTGACCAGGATACATAGTGGACTACTGTTGACCAGGACCCATAGTGCACTACTGTTGACCAGGACCCATAGTGGACTACTGTTGACCAGGACCCATAGTGCTCTACTGTTGACCAGGACCCATAGTGGAATACTGTTGACCAGGACCCATAGTGCTCTACTGTTGACCAGGACCCATAGTGGACTACTGTTGACCAGGACCCATAGTGCACTACTGTTGACCAGGACCCATAGTGGACTACTGTTGACCAGGACCCATAGTGGACTACTGTTGACCAGGACCCATAGTGCTCTACTGTTGACCAGGACCCATAGTGTACTACTGTTGACCAGGACCCATAGTGGACTACTGTTGACCAGGACCCATAGTGCTCTACTGTTGACCAGGACCCATAGTGGACTACTGTTGACCAGGACCCATAGTGCTCTACTGTTGACCAGGACCCATAGTGCTCTACTGTTGACCAGGACCCATAGTGGACTACTGTTGACCAGGACCCATAGTGCTCTACTGTTGACCAGGACCCATTGTGCTCTACTGTTGACCAGGACCCATAGTGGACTACTGTTGACCAGGACCCATAGTGGACTACTGTTGACCAGGACCCATAGTGCTCTACTGTTGACCAGGACCCATAGTGGACTAATGTTGACCAGGACCCATAGTGCTCTACTGTTGACCAGGACCCATAGTGGACTACTGTTGACCAGGACCCATAGTGCTCTACTGTTGACCAGGACCCATAGTGCTCTACTGTTGACCAGGACCCATAGTGGACTAATGTTGACCAGGACCCATAGTGCTCTACTGTTGACCAGGACCCATAGTGGACTACTGTTGACCAGGACCCATAGTGCTCTACTGTTGACCAGGACCCATAGTGGACTACTGTTGACCAGGACCCATAGTGCTCTACTGTTGACCAGGACCCATAGTGGACTACTGTTGACCAGGACCCATAGTGCTCTACTGTTGACAAGGACCCATTGTGCTCTACTGTTGACCAGGACCCATAGTGCACTACTGTTGACCAGGACCCATAGGGTACTACTGTTGACCAGGACCCATAGTACACTACTGTTGACCAGGACCCATAGTGGACTACTGTTGACCAGGACCCATAGTGCACTACTGTTGACCAGGACCCATAGTGCACTACTGTTGACCAGGACCCATTGTGCTCTACTGTTGACCAGGACCCATAGTGCACTACTGTTGACCAGGACCCATAGGGTACTACTGTTGACCAGGACCCATAGTGGACTACTGTTGACCAGGACCCATAGTGCTCTACTGTTGACCAGGACCCATTGTGCTCTACTGTTGACCAGGACCCATAGTGGACTACTGTTGACCAGGACCCATAGTGCACTACTGTTGACCAGGACCCATAGTGGACTACTGTTGACCAGGACCCATAGTGGACTACTGTTGACCAGGACCCATAGTGCACTACTGTTGACCAGGACCCATTGTGCTCTACTGTTGACCAGGACCCATAGTGCTCTACTGTTGACCAGGACCCATTATGCTCTACTGTTGACCAGGACCCATAGTGGACTACTGTTGACCAGGACCCATAGTGCACTACTGTTGACCAGGACCCATAGTGGACTACTGTTGACCAGGACCCATAGTGGACTACTGTTGACCAGGACCCATAGTGGACTACTGTTGACCAGGACCCATAGTGCACTACTGTTGACCAGGACCCATTGTGCTCTACTGTTGACCAGGACCCATAGTGCTCTACTGTTAACCAGGACCCATTGTGCTCTACTGTTGACCAGGACCCATAGTGGACTACTGTTGACCAGGACCCATTGATCTCTCCTGTTGACCAGGACCCATTGTGCTCTACTGTTGACCAGGACCCATTGATCTCTACTGTTGACCAGGACCCATAGTGCACTACTGTTGACCTGGACCCATAGTGCACTACTGTTGACCAGGACCCATAGTGCTCTACTGTTGACCAGGACCCATAGTGGACTACTGTTGACCAGGACCCATAGTGCTCTACTGTTGACCAGGACCCATAGTGGACTACTGTTGACCAGGACCCATAGTGGACTACTGTTGACCAGGACCCATAGTACACTACTGTTGACCAGGACCCATAGTGGACTACTGTTGACCAGGACCCATAGTACACTACTGTTGACCAGGACCCATAGTGGACTACTGTTGACCAGGACCTATAGTGGACTACTGTTGACCAGTACCCATAGTGCACTACTGTTGACCAGGACCCATAGTGCTCTACTGTTGACCAGGACCCATTGTGCTCTACTGTTGACCAGGACCCATAGTGGACTACTGTTGACCAGGACCCATAGTGCACTACTTTTGACCAGGACCCATAGTGCACTACTGTTGACCAGGACCCATAGTGACTACTGTTGACCAGGACCCATAGTGCTCTACTGTTGACCAGGACCCATAGTGGACTACTGTTGACCAGGACCCATAGTGCACTACTGTTGACCAGGACCCATAGTGCACTACTGTTGACCAGGACCCATAGTGCACTACTGTTGACCAGGACCCATAGTGCTCTACTGTTGACCAGGACCCATAGTGGACTACTGTTGACCAGGACCCATAGTGGACTACTGTTGACCAGGACCTATAGTGGACTACTGTTGACCAGGAACCATAGTACACTACTGTTGACCAGGACCCTGAGTAGACTACTGTTGACCAGGACCCATAGTACACTACTGTTGACCAGGACCCATAGTGGACTACTGTTGACCAGGACCTATAGTGGACTACTGTTGACCAGGACCCATTGATCTCTCCTGTTGACCAGGACCCATAGTGCTCTACTGTTGACCAGGACCCATTGATCTCTACTGTTGACCAGGACCCATAGTGCACTACTGTTGACCAGGACCCATAGTGCTCTACTGTTGACCAGGACCCATGGTGGACTACTGTTGACCAGGACCCATAGTGCTCTACTGTTGACCAGGACCCATAGTGGACTACTGTTGACCAGGACCCATAGTGCTCTACTGTTGACCAGGACCCATAGTGGACTACTGTTGACCAGGACCCATAGTGCACTACTGTTGACCAGGACCCATAGTGCACTACTGTTGACCAGGACCCATAGTGCACTACTGTTGACCAGGACCCATAGTGCTCTACTGTTGACCAGGACCCATAGTGGACTACTGTTGACCAGGACCCATAGTGCTCTACTGTTGACCAGGACCCATAGTGCTCTACTGTTGACCAGGACCCATAGTGGACTACTGTTGACCAGGACCCATAGTGCTCTACTGTTGACAAGGACCCATTGTGCTCTACTGTTGACCAGGACCCATAGTGCACTACTGTTGACCAGGACCCATAGGGTACTACTGTTGACCAGGACCCATAGTACACTACTGTTGACCAGGACCCATAGTGGACTACTGTTGACCAGGACCCATAGTGCACTACTGTTGACCAGGACCCATAGTGCACTACTGTTGACCAGGACCCATTGTGCTCTACTGTTGACCAGGACCCATAGTGCACTACTGTTGACCAGGACCCATAGGGTACTACTGTTGACCAGGACCCATAGTGGACTACTGTTGACCAGGACCCATAGTGCTCTACTGTTGACCAGGACCCATTGTGCTCTACTGTTGACCAGGACCCATAGTGGACTACTGTTGACCAGGACCCATAGTGCACTACTGTTGACCAGGACCCATAGTGGACTACTGTTGACCAGGACCCATAGTGGACTACTGTTGACCAGGACCCATAGTGCACTACTGTTGACCAGGACCCATTGTGCTCTACTGTTGACCAGGACCCATAGTGCTCTACTGTTGACCAGGACCCATTATGCTCTACTGTTGACCAGGACCCATAGTGGACTACTGTTGACCAGGACCCATAGTGCACTACTGTTGACCAGGACCCATAGTGGACTACTGTTGACCAGGACCCATAGTGGACTACTGTTGACCAGGACCCATAGTGGACTACTGTTGACCAGGACCCATAGTGCACTACTGTTGACCAGGACCCATTGTGCTCTACTGTTGACCAGGACCCATAGTGCTCTACTGTTGACCAGGACCCATTGTGCTCTACTGTTGACCAGGACCCATAGTGGACTACTGTTGACCAGGACCCATTGATCTCTCCTGTTGACCAGGACCCATTGTGCTCTACTGTTGACCAGGACCCATTGATCTCTACTGTTGACCAGGACCCATAGTGCACTACTGTTGACCTGGACCCATAGTGCACTACTGTTGACCAGGACCCATAGTGCTCTACTGTTGACCAGGACCCATAGTGGACTACTGTTGACCAGGACCCATAGTGCTCTACTGTTGACCAGGACCCATAGTGGACTACTGTTGACCAGGACCCATAGTGGACTACTGTTGACCAGGACCCATAGTACACTACTGTTGACCAGGACCCATAGTGGACTACTGTTGACCAGGACCCATAGTACACTACTGTTGACCAGGACCCATAGTGGACTACTGTTGACCAGGACCTATAGTGGACTACTGTTGACCAGTACCCATAGTGCACTACTGTTGACCAGGACCCATAGTGCTCTACTGTTGACCAGGACCCATTGTGCTCTACTGTTGACCAGGACCCATAGTGGACTACTGTTGACCAGGACCCATAGTGCACTACTTTTGACCAGGACCCATAGTGCACTACTGTTGACCAGGACCCATAGTGGACTACTGTTGACCAGGACCCATAGTGCTCTACTGTTGACCAGGACCCATAGTGGACTACTGTTGACCAGGACCCATAGTGCACTACTGTTGACCAGGACCCATAGTGCACTACTGTTGACCAGGACCCATAGTGCACTACTGTTGACCAGGACCCATAGTGCTCTACTGTTGACCAGGACCCATAGTGGACTACTGTTGACCAGGACCCATAGTGGACTACTGTTGACCAGGACCTATAGTGGACTACTGTTGACCAGGAACCATAGTACACTACTGTTGACCAGGACCCATAGTGGACTACTGTTGACCAGGACCCATAGTACACTACTGTTGAACAGGACCCATAGTGGACTACTGTTGACCAGGACCTATAGTGGACTACTGTTGACCAGGACCCATTGATCTCTCCTGTTGACCAGGACCCATAGTGCTCTACTGTTGACCAGGACCCATTGATCTCTACTGTTGACCAGGACCCATAGTGCACTACTGTTGACCTGGACCCATAGTGCACTACTGTTGACCAGGACCCATAGTGCTCTACTGTTGACCAGGACCCATGGTGGACTACTGTTGACCAGGACCCATAGTGCTCTACTGTTGACCAGGACCCATAGTGGACTACTGTTGACCAGGACCCATAGTGCTCTACTGTTGACCAGGACCCATAGTGGACTACTGTTGACCAGGACCCATAGTGCACTACTGTTGACCAGGACCCATAGTGCACTACTGTTGACCAGGACCCATAGTGCACTACTGTTGACCAGGACCCATAGTGCTCTACTGTTGACCAGGACCCATAGTGGACTACTGTTGACCAGGACCCATAGTGGACTACTGTTGACCAGGACCTATAGTGGACTACTGTTGACCAGGACCCATAGTACACTACTGTTGACCAGGACCCATAGTGGACTACTGTTGACCAGGACCTATAGTGGACTACTGTTGACCAGGACCCATAGTGCTCTACTGTTGACCAGGACCCATAGTGGACTACTGTTGACCAGGACCCATAGTGGACTACTGTTGACCAGGACCCATAGTGGACTACTGTTGACCAGGACCCATAGTGGACTACTGTTGACCAGGACCTATAGTGGACTACTGTTGACCAGGACTACTGTTGACCAGGACCCATAGTGGACTACTGTTGGCCAGGACCCATAGTGCACTACTGTTGACCAGGACCCATAGTGGACTACTGTTGACCAGGACCCATAGTGGACTACTGTTGACCAGGACCCATAGTGGACTACTGTTGACCAGGACCCATAGTGCACTACTGTTGACCAGGACCCATTGTGCTCTACTGTTGACCAGGACCCATAGTGCTCTACTGTTGAACTGGACCCATAGTGGACTACTGTTGACCAGGACCCATAGTGGACTACTGTTGGCCAGGACCCATAGTGGACTACTGTTGACCAGGACCCATAGTGGACTACTGTTGACCAGGACCTATAGTGGACTACTGTTGGCCAGGACCCATAGTGCACTACTGTTGACCAGGACCCATAGTGCACTACTGTTGACCAGGACCCATAGTGCACTACTGCTGACCAGGACCCATAGTGCTCTACTGTTGACCAGGACCCATAGTGGACTACTGTTGACCAGGACCCATAGTGGACTACTGTTGACCAGGACCTATAGTGGACTACTGTTGACCAGGACCCATAGTACACTACTGTTGACCAGGACCCATAGTGGACTACTGTTGACCAGGACCCATAGTACACTACTGTTGACCAGGACCCATAGTGGACTACTGTTGACCAGGACCTATAGTGGACTACTGTTGACCAGTACCCATAGTGCACTACTGTTGACCAGGACCCATAGTGCTCTACTGTTGACCAGGACCCATTGTGCTCTACTGTTGACCAGGACCCATAGTGGACTACTGTTGACCAGGACCCATAGTGCACTACTTTTGACCAGGACCCATAGTGCACTACTGTTGACCAGGACCCATAGTGGACTACTGTTGACCAGGACCCATAGTGCTCTACTGTTGACCAGGACCCATAGTGGACTACTGTTGACCAGGACCCATAGTGCACTACTGTTGACCAGGACCCATAGTGCACTACTGTTGACCAGGACCCATAGTGCACTACTGTTGACCAGGACCCATAGTGCTCTACTGTTGACCAGGACCCATAGTGGACTACTGTTGACCAGGACCCATAGTGGACTACTGTTGACCAGGACCTATAGTGGACTACTGTTGACCAGGAACCATAGTACACTACTGTTGACCAGGACCCTGAGTAGACTACTGTTGACCAGGACCCATAGTACACTACTGTTGACCAGGACCCATAGTGGACTACTGTTGACCAGGACCTATAGTGGACTACTGTTGACCAGGACCCATTGATCTCTCCTGTTGACCAGGACCCATAGTGCTCTACTGTTGACCAGGACCCATTGATCTCTACTGTTGACCAGGACCCATAGTGCACTACTGTTGACCAGGACCCATAGTGCTCTACTGTTGACCAGGACCCATGGTGGACTACTGTTGACCAGGACCCATAGTGCTCTACTGTTGACCAGGACCCATAGTGGACTACTGTTGACCAGGACCCATAGTGCTCTACTGTTGACCAGGACCCATAGTGGACTACTGTTGACCAGGACCCATAGTGCACTACTGTTGACCAGGACCCATAGTGCACTACTGTTGACCAGGACCCATAGTGCACTACTGTTGACCAGGACCCATAGTGCTCTACTGTTGACCAGGACCCATAGTGGACTACTGTTGACCAGGACCCATAGTGCTCTACTGTTGACCAGGACCCATAGTGCTCTACTGTTGACCAGGACCCATAGTGGACTACTGTTGACCAGGACCCATAGTGCTCTACTGTTGACAAGGACCCATTGTGCTCTACTGTTGACCAGGACCCATAGTGCACTACTGTTGACCAGGACCCATAGGGTACTACTGTTGACCAGGACCCATAGTACACTACTGTTGACCAGGACCCATAGTGGACTACTGTTGACCAGGACCCATAGTGCACTACTGTTGACCAGGACCCATAGTGCACTACTGTTGACCAGGACCCATTGTGCTCTACTGTTGACCAGGACCCATAGTGCACTACTGTTGACCAGGACCCATAGGGTACTACTGTTGACCAGGACCCATAGTGGACTACTGTTGACCAGGACCCATAGTGCTCTACTGTTGACCAGGACCCATTGTGCTCTACTGTTGACCAGGACCCATAGTGGACTACTGTTGACCAGGACCCATAGTGCACTACTGTTGACCAGGACCCATAGTGGACTACTGTTGACCAGGACCCATAGTGGACTACTGTTGACCAGGACCCATAGTGCACTACTGTTGACCAGGACCCATTGTGCTCTACTGTTGACCAGGACCCATAGTGCTCTACTGTTGACCAGGACCCATTATGCTCTACTGTTGACCAGGACCCATAGTGGACTACTGTTGACCAGGACCCATAGTGCACTACTGTTGACCAGGACCCATAGTGGACTACTGTTGACCAGGACCCATAGTGGACTACTGTTGACCAGGACCCATAGTGGACTACTGTTGACCAGGACCCATAGTGCACTACTGTTGACCAGGACCCATTGTGCTCTACTGTTGACCAGGACCCATAGTGCTCTACTGTTGACCAGGACCCATTGTGCTCTACTGTTGACCAGGACCCATAGTGGACTACTGTTGACCAGGACCCATTGATCTCTCCTGTTGACCAGGACCCATTGTGCTCTACTGTTGACCAGGACCCATTGATCTCTACTGTTGACCAGGACCCATAGTGCACTACTGTTGACCTGGACCCATAGTGCACTACTGTTGACCAGGACCCATAGTGCTCTACTGTTGACCAGGACCCATAGTGGACTACTGTTGACCAGGACCCATAGTGCTCTACTGTTGACCAGGACCCATAGTGGACTACTGTTGACCAGGACCCATAGTGGACTACTGTTGACCAGGACCCATAGTACACTACTGTTGACCAGGACCCATAGTGGACTACTGTTGACCAGGACCCATAGTACACTACTGTTGACCAGGACCCATAGTGGACTACTGTTGACCAGGACCTATAGTGGACTACTGTTGACCAGTACCCATAGTGCACTACTGTTGACCAGGACCCATAGTGCTCTACTGTTGACCAGGACCCATTGTGCTCTACTGTTGACCAGGACCCATAGTGGACTACTGTTGACCAGGACCCATAGTGCACTACTTTTGACCAGGACCCATAGTGCACTACTGTTGACCAGGACCCATAGTGGACTACTGTTGACCAGGACCCATAGTGCTCTACTGTTGACCAGGACCCATAGTGGACTACTGTTGACCAGGACCCATAGTGCACTACTGTTGACCAGGACCCATAGTGCACTACTGTTGACCAGGACCCATAGTGCACTACTGTTGACCAGGACCCATAGTGCTCTACTGTTGACCAGGACCCATAGTGGACTACTGTTGACCAGGACCCATAGTGGACTACTGTTGACCAGGACCTATAGTGGACTACTGTTGACCAGGAACCATAGTACACTACTGTTGACCAGGACCCATAGTGGACTACTGTTGACCAGGACCCATAGTACACTACTGTTGAACAGGACCCATAGTGGACTACTGTTGACCAGGACCTATAGTGGACTACTGTTGACCAGGACCCATTGATCTCTCCTGTTGACCAGGACCCATAGTGCTCTACTGTTGACCAGGACCCATTGATCTCTACTGTTGACCAGGACCCATAGTGCACTACTGTTGACCTGGACCCATAGTGCACTACTGTTGACCAGGACCCATAGTGCTCTACTGTTGACCAGGACCCATGGTGGACTACTGTTGACCAGGACCCATAGTGCTCTACTGTTGACCAGGACCCATAGTGGACTACTGTTGACCAGGACCCATAGTGCTCTACTGTTGACCAGGACCCATAGTGGACTACTGTTGACCAGGACCCATAGTGCACTACTGTTGACCAGGACCCATAGTGCACTACTGTTGACCAGGACCCATAGTGCACTACTGTTGACCAGGACCCATAGTGCTCTACTGTTGACCAGGACCCATAGTGGACTACTGTTGACCAGGACCCATAGTGGACTACTGTTGACCAGGACCTATAGTGGACTACTGTTGACCAGGACCCATAGTACACTACTGTTGACCAGGACCCATAGTGGACTACTGTTGACCAGGACCTATAGTGGACTACTGTTGACCAGGACCCATAGTGCTCTACTGTTGACCAGGACCCATAGTGGACTACTGTTGACCAGGACCCATAGTGGACTACTGTTGACCAGGACCCATAGTGGACTACTGTTGACCAGGACCCATAGTGGACTACTGTTGACCAGGACCTATAGTGGACTACTGTTGACCAGGACTACTGTTGACCAGGACCCATAGTGGACTACTGTTGGCCAGGACCCATAGTGCACTACTGTTGACCAGGACCCATAGTGGACTACTGTTGACCAGGACCCATAGTGGACTACTGTTGACCAGGACCCATAGTGGACTACTGTTGACCAGGACCCATAGTGCACTACTGTTGACCAGGACCCATTGTGCTCTACTGTTGACCAGGACCCATAGTGCTCTACTGTTGAACTGGACCCATAGTGGACTACTGTTGACCAGGACCCATAGTGGACTACTGTTGGCCAGGACCCATAGTGGACTACTGTTGACCAGGACCCATAGTGGACTACTGTTGACCAGGACCTATAGTGGACTACTGTTGGCCAGGACCCATAGTGCACTACTGTTGACCAGGACCCATAGTGCACTACTGTTGACCAGGACCCATAGTGCACTACTGTTGACCAGGACCCATAGTGCTCTACTGTTGACCAGGACCCATAGTGGACTACTGTTGACCAGGACCCATAGTGGACTACTGTTGACCAGGACCTATAGTGGACTACTGTTGACCAGGACCCATAGTACACTACTGTTGACCAGGACCCATAGTGGACTACTGTTGACCAGGACCTATAGTGGACTACTGTTGACCAGGACCCATAGTGCTCTACTGTTGACCAGGACCCATAGTGGACTACTGTTGACCAGGACCCATAGTGGACTACTGTTGACCAGGACCCATAGTGGACTACTGTTGACCAGGACCCATAGTGGACTACTGTTGACCAGGACCTATAGTGGACTACTGTTGACCAGGACTACTGTTGACCAGGACCCATAGTGGACTACTGTTGGCCAGGACCCATAGTGCACTACTGTTGACCAGGACCCATAGTGGACTACTGTTGACCAGGACCCATAGTGGACTACTGTTGACCAGGACCCATAGTGGACTACTGTTGACCAGGACCCATAGTGCACTACTGTTGACCAGGACCCATTGTGCTCTACTGTTGACCAGGACCCATAGTGCTCTACTGTTGACCAGGACCCATAGTGGACTACTGTTGACCAGGACCCATAGTGGACTACTGTTGGCCAGGACCCATAGTGGACTACTGTTGACCAGGACCCATAGTGGACTACTGTTGACCAGGACCCATAGTGCTCTACTGTTGACCAGGACCCATAGTGGACTACTGTTGACCAGGACCTATAGTGGACTACTGTTGACCAGGACCCATAGTACACTACTGTTGACCAGGACCCATTGAGCTCTAAATACTAAAGTCTGCCTAGTTATTACCTCAACAGCTGTCTCTATATTAGATGTATTGATGTGTAACAGGGACCATAGCCTAGTCATTACCTCAACAGCTGTCTCTATATTAGATGTATTGATATATATTGTATCTAGAGTAGTGAACTATATAGGGCCCTGGTCTAAGGTAGTGCACTATATAGGGCCCTGGTCTAAGGTAGTGCACTATATAGGGCCCTGGTCTAAAGTAGTGCACTATATATGGCCCTGGTCTAAGGTAGTGCACTATATAGGGCCCTGGTCTAAAGTAGTGCACTATATAGGGCCATGGTCTAAGGTAGTGCACTATATAGGGCCCTGGTCTAAAGTAGTGCACTATACAGGGAATAGGGTGCCATTTTGGAGTCATTCAACTCTGTGCTTTTTAAGGGTAGCTCTAATTATGAATGAATTAGTTTCAGGGTCAGCTGATGCTACCTGCTTTATTCGCCGTGACCCCCAGCGCGATCCCAGCCCGACCCCAGCTCGACCCCCAGCCCGACCGCCTCCAAGTAGTCAAATCTCCATCTGCATCCCAAATGGAGCCCTATTCCCTATATAGTGAACTACGAGTGACCAGGGCCTTTTCCCTATATAGTGAACTACAAGTGACTAGAGCCCTATTCCCTATATAGTGAACTACTAGTGACCAGGGCCCTATTCCCTATATAGTGAACTACTAGTGACCAGAGCCCTATTCCCTATATAGTGAACTACTAGTGACCAGGGCCCTATTCCCTATATAGTGAACTACTAGTGACCAGGGCCCTATTCCCTATATAGTGAACTACTAGAGACCAGAGCCCTATTCCCTATATAGTGAACTACTAGTGACCAGAGCCCTATTCCCTATATAGTGAACTACTAGTGACCAGAGCCCTATTCCCTATATAGTGAACTACTAGTGACCAGAGCCCTATTCCCTATAGTGAACTACTATAGACCAGAGCCCTATTCCCTATATAGTGAACTACTATAGACCAGAGCCCTATTCCCTATATAGTGAACTACTAGTGACCAGAGCCCTATTCCCTATATAGTGAACTACTAGTGACCAGAGCCCTATTCCCTATATAGTGAACTACTTTAGACCAGAACCCTATTCCCTATATAGTGAACTACTAGTGACCAGAACCCTATTCCCTATATAGTGCACTACTATAGACCAGAGCCCTATCCCCTATATAGTGCACTTCTTTAGACCAGAGCCCTATTCCCTATATAGTGAACTACTAGTGACCAGAACCCTATTCCCTATATAGTGAACTACTAGTGACCAGAGCCCTATTCCCTATATAGTGCACTACTAGTGACCAGAGCCCTATTCCCTATATAGTGAACTACTAGTGACCAGAGCCCTATTCCCTATATAGTGAACTACTAGTGACCAGAGCCCTATTCCCTATATAGTGAACTACTAGTGACCAGAGCCCTATTCCCTATATAGTGCACTACTAGTGACCAGAGCCCTATTCCCTATATAGTGCACTACTAGTGACCAGGGCCCTATTCCCTATATAGTGAACTACTAGTGACCAGGGCCCTATTCCCTATGTAGTGAACTACTAGTGACCAGAGCCCTATTCCCTATATAGTGCACTACGTTTGACCAGAGCCCTATTCCCTATATAGTGCACTACGTTTGACCAGAGCCCTATTCCCTATATATAGTGAACTACGCTTTGACCAGAGCCCTATTCCCTATATAGTGCACTACGTTTGACCAGAGCCCTATTCCCTATATAGTGCACTATGTTTGACCAGAGCCCTATTCCCTATATAGTGCACTACGTTTGACCAGAGCCCTATTCCCTATATAGTGCACTACATTAGACCAGGGCCCTATTCCCTATATAGTGCACTACATTAGACCAGAGCCCTATTCCCTATATAGTGCACTACTATAGACCAGACCCTATTCCCTATATAGTGCCCTACGTTTGACCAGAGCCCTATTCCCTATATAGTGCACTACGTTTGACCAGAGCCCTATTCCCTATATAGTGCACTACATTAGACCAGGGCCCTATTCCCTATATAGTGCACTACTTTAGACCAGAGCCCTATTCCCTATATAGTGAACTACTAGTGACCAGAGCCCTATTCCCTATGTAGTACACTACTATAGACCAGAGCCCTATCCCCTATATAGTACACTACATTAGACCAGAGCCCTATTCCCTATGTAGTGCACTACATTAGACCAGAGCCCTATTCCCTATATAGTGCACTACTTTAGACCAGAGCCCTATTCCCTATATAGTGAACTACTAGTGACCAGAGCCCTATTCCCTATGTAGTACACTGCTATAGACCAGAGCCCTATTCCCTATATAGTGCCCTACATTAGACCAGAGCCCTATTCCCTATGTAGTGTACTACATTAGACCAGAGCCCTATTCCCTATGTAGTGCACTACATTAGACCAGAGCCCTATTCCCTATGTAGTGCACTACATTAGACCAGAGCCCTATTCCCTATGTAGTGCACTACATTAGACCAGAGCCCTATTCCCTATGTAGTGCACTACATTAGACCAGAGCCCTATTCCCTATATAGTGCACTACATTAGACCAGAGCCCTATTCCCTATATAGTGCCCTACGTTTGACCAGAGCCCTATTCCCTATATAGTGCCCTACGTTTGACCAGAGCCCTATTCCCTATATAGTGCACTACATTAGACCAGAGCCCTATTCCCTATATAGTGAACTACTGGTGACCAGAGCCCTCTTCCCTATATAGTGCACTACATTAGACCAGAGCCCTATTCCCTATATAGTGCCTTACGTTAGACCAGAGCCCTATTCCCTTTATAGTGCCCTACGTTTGACCAGAGCCCTCTGAAACCTTGAAATCACAAACCCTTTGTGCCCTGGGAATAATGTAGTGCACTATGAATGGAATAGGGTTTTCATTTGGGACGAGGCCCTTTAAAACAATACCAAGGACAGAGAGAGATCACAGGACATGTTCAATAAGCTCCTGCGATGGTCATACATTTGTATTTGACTGTTATTTTACCAGGTTAGTTGACTGAGAACACCTTCTCATTCGCAGTAAACGACCTGGGGAATAGTTACAGGGGAGAGGAGGGGAATGAACCAGCCAATAGGAAGCTGAGGATGATTAGGTGACCGTGATGGTCTGAGGGCCGGATTAGGAGTTTAGCCAGGACACCGGGGTTAACACCCCCTTACTCTTACGATGAGTACCAAGGGATCTTTAATGACCTCAGGGAGTCAGGACACCTGTTAAACGTCCCATCCGTAAGATGACACCCTGCACAGGGCAATGTCCCCAAACACTGCCCTGGGACATTGGGATTTTTTTTTTTAGACCAGAGGAAAGAGTGCCTCCTACTGGCCCTCCAACACCACTTCCAGCAGCATCTGGTCTGCCATCCAGGGACCGAGCAGGACCAACCCTGCTTAGCTTAAGAGGCCAGCCAGCAGGGTGGTATACTGCTGGCTATGGTGAGAGGATCGGGGTAGGAGGGAGTGAGGGAGTGAGGGAGGGAGGGAGGGAGGGAGGTGGTTGAGAGAGAGAGGGAGACAGATGGGTAAGTTCGTGTGTGTTTTGGAAGGAAGTGACTTTCAGGAAGGGACCACGCACAAGCACACACCCCTCTATACGCACATACAAAAGACACACAAACACAGAGGTAAAGAGAGAGAGAAAGAGAGAGGGATCATTGACAGAGCTCTGCAGGAGGAGGGGATAACACACTGAGGAGGTGTTAACCAGACAGAATGAGACTGGTCCTGGTCTAACAGGAGGTGTTAACCAGACAGAATGAGACTGGTCCTGGTCTAACACACTGAGGAGGTGTTAACCAGACAGAATGAGACTGGTCCTGGTCTAACAGGAGGTGTTAACCAGACAGAATGAGACTGGTCCTGGTCTAACAGGAGGTGTTAACCAGACAGAATGAGACTGGTCCTGGTCTAACACACTGAGGAGGTGTTAACCAGACAGAATGAGACTGGTCCTGGTCTAACACACTGAGGAGGTGTTAACCAGACAGAATGAGACTGGTCCTGGTCTAACAGGAGGTGTTAACCAGACAGAATGAGACTGGTCCTGGTCTAACAGGAGGTGTTAACCAGACAGAATGAGACTGGTCCTGGTCTAACACACTGAGGAGGTGTTAACCAGACAGAATGAGACTGGTCCTGGTCTAACAGGAGGTGTTAACCAGACAGAATGAGACTGGTCCTGGTCTAACAGGAGGTGTTAACCAGACAGAATGAGACTGGTCCTGGTCTAACACACTGAGGAGGTGTTAACCAGACAGAATGAGACTGGTCCTGGTCTAACAGGAGGTGTTAACCAGACAGAATGAGACTGGTCCTGGTCTAACACACCCATACCTCTGTCTCTCTCTCCATCTCGCCATCTGTTTCTCCCTCTTTCTCTCTCGCTCTGTATCTCTCTCTCTCCCCCCCCCCCTCTCTCTCCCTCTGTATCTCTCTCTCTCGCCGTCTGGCTCGCTCTCTCTCCCTCCCACTTTCTCGGACTCTCTCACTGTCTGTGAAACACACTGTGTTTTTGTACCGAATTAATCAATAATTACAAAGCAAACAAATGATCTCTTGAGCAGGTCTCCCTCTCAGAGAGAGAGAGAGACAGAGTCCTGAGAGAGAGACAGAGAGGTGTTAACCAGACAGACCTGGAAAAAAATACTGTAGTAAAAGAAAACTGTAGTATTTACTGTAGATTTGGGGGATTTACAGTAGTATTTATTTACTGTATTGTTTTGGAGACTTTACTGTAGTGTTTTGGGGGACTCAGGGAGGACAGAACAGGATTGGTCCACCCATGTCCCTGTCTAAGACCTGACTCAGGGAGGACAGAACACGATTGATCCACCCATGTCCCCGTCTAAGACCTGACTCAGGGAGGACAGAACAGGATTGATCCACCCATGTCCCTGTCTAAGACCTGACTCAGGGAGGACAGAACAGGAGTGATCCACCCATGTCCCCGTCTAAGACCTGACTCAGGGAGGACAGAACAGAATTGATCCACCCATGTCCCTGTCTAAGACCTGACTCAGGGAGGACAGAACACGATTGATCCACCCATGTCCCTGTCTAAGACCTGACTCAGGGAGGACAGAACACGATTGGGGACATGAAATAGAGTTTGTCAAGTCCTTGGTTTAATTAGAGCTACACAACTTCAGGGGACATTTCTCTCTGAGAAATGCACCCAAAAGGTTCTTCCAAGAACCCCATGGAAAGTGTCATTCATCAAGGAATCTTTTTAGTTGGTGGGGGTTCTTCAGGGAACCACTTTATTTGGTGGGGGTTCTTCAGGGAACCACTTTATTTGGTGGGGGTTCTTCAGGGAACCACTTTATTTGGTGGGGGTTCTTCAAGGAACCTCTTTAGTTGGTGGGGGTTCTTCAGGGAACCACTTTATTTGGTGGGGGTTCTTCAAGGAACCTCTTTAGTTGGTGGGGGTTCTTCAAGGAACATCTTTATTTGGTGGGGGTTCTTCAGGGAACAACTTTAGTTGGTGGGGGTTCTTCAGGGAACAACTTTAGTTGGTGGTGGTTCTTCAAGGAACCTCTTTAGTTGGTGGGGGTTCTTCAAGGAACCTCTTTAATTGGTGGGGGTTCTTCAAGGAACCTAACTGCCAAACTGAAAAATGTGGATTTGAATTTGAGACAGCAGCAGGTTTCTCCGTCGTGTGATCTAAATTGACATCGTTTAATGATGCCAACCGTCTTTTCATATTTGTGCAAATGTCTGTGTTGTGTAATTAACACGTTCTCCCTTTTAAAAATGATTCTAACACAGAACATGGAGCCAGTTCAAATGGATATGAATCACCGAAGATGCGTCGAAGGTTATCTGTATTTGGGCCCAGATGACGGAACGGATCACTGTCTGTGTGTGTCTGTCTGCAGGTATACTGACACCACTATGTACTGTACTATGTACAATATCACATACTATGAACAAATGGGGGTTGTTTTGTCTCATAATGTTCTGCAGGTCTTTAACTCTACCTACATGTACATATTATCTCAATTACCTCCACTAACCGGTGCCCCCCTGTATATAGTCTCCACATTGACTCTGTACTCGGTACCCCTGTATATAGCCTCCACATTGACTCTGTACCGGTACCCCTGTATATAGCCTCCACATTGACTCTGTACCGGTACCCCTGTATATAGCCTCCACATTGACTCTGTAAACCCCCTGATATAGCCTCCACATTGACTCTGTACCGGTACCCCCTGTATAGCCTCCACATTGACTCTGTAGGTACCCCTGTATATAGCCTCCACATTGACTCTGTACAGTACCCCCTGTATATAGCCTCCACATTGACTCTGTACCCCCTGTATATAGCCTCCACATTGATTCTGTACAGGTACCCCCTGTATATAGCCTCCACATTGACTCTTGGAGACCCCCTGTATATAGCCTCCACATTGACTCTGTACCGTAGTGTATTAGCCTCCACAGTGACTTTGGAGTACCCCCTGTATATAGTCTCCACAGTGACTCTTACGGTACCCCCTGTATATAGCCTCCACATTGACTCTGTAGGTTTTATAGAGCCTCCACATTGACTCTGTAGGTGTTTTGGATATAGACTCCACATTGACTTGTACTGGTACCCCTAGTGTTTTGCCTCCACAGACTCTTTACCCATACCCCTGTATGTTTTGGAGACATTGACTCTGTAGTGTACCCCCTGTATATAGTCTCACTATTGTTATTTTACTGCTGCTCTTTAATTATTTGTTACTTTTATTTGACATTTTTTTACTTATCTATTTCTTTTACTTAACACTTATTTTTTGGAAAGCATTTAATAAATAATAATTAACATTGTTGTAATAAGGGCTTGTAAGCGTTTCACTGTTGTGTTTTGGGGTGACAAATAAACTGATTTGATTTCAGATCACATGGACAGTGTCCTCTATAGCTGATTGTAATGAACGGTTTCTGGAGAACCTTCCAGGACTCAGTCACAGCTGCCATCTTCCTCCTCCCTGTTTAATGACGATCCCGGAGGTCTCTTCAGCACGGACCAGGTATACCTACCCAGGGTGTAACAGTTTTCACACAAGGAATGAAAACTTTCATGTGCATATTTGCTAATTATCTGTATATCATTTCTGTGTTTTCACAGACTTCACCTCTGATCAATAGAAACAGAAACCTTCCATCCTTGTGTGAATTCATTCTGTCTGTGGATACAGAGAACATCAACATGCCAGAGGATAAACCCATTGGACTTGGGGCTCTGCTTGGAGTTGACCTCCCAATTTGGATTTTTTGAATTCTGCTTTGCCACTAAAATTATAATAAACACTGACACCTAAAATGTGTTGTTGTTTACCTCATATTTGGATTTTGTTGTTGTTATTGATAATATTGTTACGCTGATTATTATTAATCATATCAAAAGGTTATTTGAGGATTCATTAATTAAGATTAAGATTAATTAAAATGGGTCCCCCCCCCACCCCACCAGTTTCAGTTTGATGAAACCCCTGAAGGATCCCCTCTAGGAACCCTTTTAACAATGTACAGCTGTAGTTTAGTATCTTTTAGTTTAGTGTGTGTGTTCACAGCGGAAGTGTAGTGGAGTAGGTCTAAAATACACCCAACAGAAATATAAACGCAACATTTTTAATATGTTTCATGAGCTGAAATAAAACATCCCTGAAATGTTCCTGATGTCATTATGGGGTATTGTGATGTCATTATGGGGTATTGTGATGTCATTATGGGGTATTGTGATGTCATTATTGGGTATTGTGATGTCATTTTGGGGTACTGTGATTCACGCTCAATAAAGCTTATTTCTCCTTTGTCAAGATAATCCCTCCACCTGACAGGTGTGGCATTTCAAGAAGCTGATTAAACAGCATGATCATTACACAGGTGCACCTTCTGCCATGGACAATAAAAGGCCACTTTAAAATGTGCAGTTTTGTCACACAACACAATGCCACAAATGTCTCAAGTTTTGAGGGAGCGTGTAATTGACATGCTGACTGCAGGGAATGTCCACTTAACCCTTGAAGCCAGCAGCACCAATGTGTCGGAGGAAACACCGTACACCTGGCAACCGTGTCAGCGTGCACTGCGCCCACAGGAGCCGCTAGAGCATGATGGGACAAGGACATCCCTGCTGGCCAAACCCTCAATCCCACTGAGACAGGGTCTGGACTCAATCCCAGAATCTCTAGTGGCACAGCCTTAGACAACTGAGACAGGGCCTGGACTCAATCCCAGAATCTCTAGAGGCACAGCCTTAGACCACTGAGACAGGGCCTGGACTCAATCCCAGAATCTCTAGTGGCACAGCCTTAGACCACTGAGACAGGGCCTGGACTCAATCCCAGAATCTCTAGCGACACAGCCTTAGACCACTGCCCCACCCGGGAGCCCCCCTTTATATATTTGTGGTCAGTGTTATTTAACAGCCAGGAAAAGAAGAAGAAGCCTACTTTATAGCGTTTGAATTATCTTGCCTCCCTTTTTTTATTTAACCTTTATTTAACCAGGCAAGTCAGTTAAGAACAAATTCTTATTTTCAATGATGGCCTAGAAAAAGTGGGTTAACTGCCTGTTCAGGGGCAGAACGACAGATTTGTACCTTGTCAGCTCGGGGATTCAAACTTGCAACCCTTTGGTTACTAGTCCAACTCTCTAACCACAAGGCTACCCTGCCGCCCCTTTGACTTTGGCACAATTATCTCTCCAAGTGAGCGCTTGTTCACTTCCCTATCGTGGATTTGAAAGGGAATGACTGGGTATGTGGAAACTCTCTCTCGCCCATGTCACCACAACACCAACCCAATGCTTTATGACTTGAGGGCAGTAGGCCTAGTGAAGGAGTGTACACTTCAGGAGGAAGGAGAGATTACTGGGATATAACACAGACTTGAATAACATCTCCCTCTCTCTAAATCCCAACGCCTGGACAATTTATCATCTATCTACTCTCTTGTTTTTCATCCTCCGTCAATAGTTTAATTTCTACCCCTGTGGGTGGAAGGTGGCCTGGTCTTCATTTAATGTACGGTTGCGCCCTCTTGTGGTTAAAATAACTCATGACATCTCCCATCAAAGCAGTGTGAATGACTGGTGGTTAATTTTGTGTACTGTGGAGCCATCTAGTGGCCAGTAGTGTTAATGACACCCTAAATCATGAAAATAGCAAGACCAATGGATTCTTCATCCCTTTATCCATTTTTAATACAATCTGAAATGAAAAACATCTGACGGACAAAACATGTAATAGTGTTTTATGAAGAGGGTTGTGATTCTGGTAGGCTATACACTGACACAGCTATACACTGACACAGCTATACACTGACACAGCTATACACTGACACAGCTATACACTGACACAGCTATACACTGACACAGCTATACACTGGCACAGCTATACACTGGCACAGCTGACTAACTCTTCTGATGACTTGTTTAATATAATACACAAACATCTCTGTCAGGGCCTGGTCAACATCTCTGTCAGGGCCTGGTCAACATCTCTGTCAGGGCCTGGTCAACATCTCTGTCAGGACCTATGGGCCCTGGTCAACATTAGTGCAGGAAATAGATAGGGGCCATAGAAAGTTTGAACAAGAGAGAGGAGAGTATGCGAGGGGGGAGTGGGAGAGGAGAGGAGGGGAGAGGGGTAGGAGGGGAGGAGAGAGGAAAGGAAAGAAGGGGGCAGGGGAGAGGAGAGAAGGAGGAGAGGAGAGTAGGGGGAGGAGAGAGGGAGAGTAGGGGGAGGAGAGAGGGGAGAGAGGAGAGGAGAGAAGGAGGAGAGTAGGGGGGAGAGGGAGAGGAGAGTATGGGGAGGAGAGAGTAGGGGGGAGAGGGAGAGTAGGGGGAGGAGAGAGGGAGAGAGAGAGAGGGGAGAGTAGGGGGAGGAGAGAGGGGAGAGGAGAGAGGAGAGGAGAGAGTAGGGGGAGAGGAGAGTAGGGGGAGGAGGGGAGAGGAGGGGGAGGGGGAGGGGGAGGAGAGTATCTTTAGACATGCTGAGTCTTGAAGGCAGTAAGTCATCAAGCTGCCTGTGTGTTTAGAATTTGCCCCCAATCCTTTAAAATGACAAACGTGTGTGTGTGTGCTAGGGTTTGTGTGTGTGTGTGTGTGTGTGTGTGTGTGTGTGTGTGTGTGTGTGTGTGTGTGTCTGTAAGTGCTAGGGTGTGTGTGTGTGTGTCCCAACCTGTCAGATCCACAAGTCCACTTGTTGTAACAGAAAGACATTGAAACAGAAGCATTGTTAGAACCCTGAGGAAGACAGAACTCAGAGGAGGAATGTTGTGATTAGAATGTCTTAATGAAACAAAATAGAACACTGAGGGAGACAGAATGTCTTAATGAAACACAATAGAACACAGAGGAAGACAGAATGACTTA
Organism: Oncorhynchus masou masou; assembly: GCF_036934945.1. Taxonomy (NCBI): domain Eukaryota; kingdom Metazoa; phylum Chordata; class Actinopteri; order Salmoniformes; family Salmonidae; genus Oncorhynchus; species Oncorhynchus masou. Next base: position 85,001 of record NW_027008346.1, on the reverse strand, counting down.
ATGAAACACAATAGAACACTGAGGGAGACAGAATGTCTTAATGAAACACAATAGAACACTGAGGAAGACAGAATGTCTTAATGAAACACAATAGAACACTGAGGGAGACAGAATGTCTTAATGAAACACAATAGAACACAGAGGAAGACAGAATGTCTTAATGAAACACAATAGAACACAGAGGAAGACAGAATGTCTTAATGAAACACAATAGAACACTGAGGAAGACAGAACTCAGAGGAGGAATGTTGTGATTAGAATGTCTTAATGAAACACAATAGAACACTGAGGAAGACAGAACTCAGAGGAGGAATGTTGTGATTAGAATGTCTTAATGAAACACAATAGAACACTGAGGAAGACAGAATGACTTAATGAAACACAATAGAACACTGAGGAAGACAGAATGACTTAATGAAACACAATAGAACACTGAGGGAGACAGAATGACTTAATGAAACACAATAGAACACTGAGGAAGACAGAATGACTTAATGAAACACAATAGAACACTGAGGGAGACAGAATGTCTTAATGAAACACAATAGAATGCTGAGGAAGACAGAATGTCCTAATGAAACAAAATAGAACACAGAGGAAGACAGAATGTCTTAATGAAACACAATAGAATACAGAGGAAGACAGAATGTCTTAATGAAACACAATAGAACACAGAGGAAGACAGAATGTCTTAATGAAACACAATAGAACACAGAGGAAGACAGAACTAGAATGTCTTAATGAAACACAATAGAACACAGAGGAAGACAGAACTAGAATGTCTTAATGAAACACAATAGAACACTGAGGAAGACAGAATGTCTTAAATGAAACACAATAGAACACTGAGGAAGACAGAATGTCTTAATGAAACACAATAGAACACTGAGGGAGACAGAATGTCTTAATGAAACACAATAGAACACAGAGGAAGACAGAATGACTTAATGAAACACAATAGAACACTGAGGGAGACAGAATGTCTTAATGAAACACAATAGAACACTGAGGAAGACAGAATGCCTTAATGAAACACAATAGAACACTGAGGGAGACAGAATGTCTTAATGAAACACAATAGAACACAGAGGAAGACAGAACTAGAATGTCTTAATGAAACACAATAGAACACTGAGGAAGACAGAATGACTTAATGAAACACAATAGAACACTGAGGGAGACAGAATGTCTTAATGAAACACAATAGAATGCTGAGGAAGACAGAATGTCCTAATGAAACAAAATAGAACACAGAGGAAGACAGAATGTCTTAATGAAACACAATAGAATACAGAGGAAGACAGAATGTCTTAATGAAACATAATAGAACACTGAGGGAGACAGAATGTCTTAATGAAACACAATAGAACACAGAGGAAGACAGAACTAGAATGTCTTAATGAAACACAATAGAACACAGAGGAAGACAGAACTAGAATGTCTTAATGAAACACAATAGAACACTGAGGAAGACAGAATGTCTTAATGAAACACAATAGAACACTGAGGAAGACAGAATGTCTTAAATGAAACACAATAGAACACTGAGGAAGACAGAATGTCTTAATGAAACACAATAGAACACTGAGGGAGACAGAATGTCTTAATGAAACACAATAGAACACTGAGGAAGACAGAATGTCTTAATGAAACACAATAGAACACAGAGGAAGACAGAATGTCTTAATGAAACACAATAGAACACTGAGGAAGACAGAATGTCTTAATGAAACACAATAGAACACTGAGGGAGACGGAATGTCTTAATGAAACACAATAGAACACAGAGGAAGACAGAACTAGAATGTCTTAATGAAACACAATAGAACACAGAGGAAGACAGAACTAGAATGTCTTAATGAAACACAATAGAACACTGAGGAAGACAGAATGTCTTAATGAAACACAATAGAACACTGAGGGAGACAGAATGTCTTAATGAAACACAATAGAACACTGAGGAAGACAGAATGTCTTAATGAAACACAATAGAACACAGAGGAAGACAGAATGTCTTAATGAAACACAATAGAACACTGAGGGAGACGGAATGTCTTAATGAAACACAATAGAACACAGAGGAAGACAGAACTAGAATGTCTTAATGAAACACAATAGAACACAGAGGAAGACAGAACTAGAATGTCTTAATGAAACACAATAGAACACTGAGGAAGACAGAATGTCTTAATAAAACACAATAGAACACAGAGGAAGACAGAATGTCTTAATGAAACACAATAGAACACTGAGGGAGACAGAATGTCTTAATGAAACACAATAGAACACTGAGGGAGACAGAATGTCTTAATGAAACACAATAGAACACAGAGGAAGACAGAACTAGAATGTCTTAATGAAACACAATAGAACACTGAGGGAGACAGAATGTCTTAATGAAACATAATAGAACACTGAGGAAGACAGAATGTCTTAATGAAACACAATAGAACACAGAGGAAGACAGAATGACTTAATGAAACACAATAGAATACAGAGGAAGACAGAATGTCTTAATGAAACATAATAGAACACTGAGGGAGACAGAATGTCTTAATGAAACACAATAGAACACAGAGGAAGACAGAATGTCTTAATGAAACATAATAGAACACTGAGGAAGACAGAATGTCTTAAATGAAACACAATAGAACACTGAGGAAGACAGAATGTCTTAATGAAACACAATAGAACACTGAGGAAGACAGAATGTCTTAATGAAACACAATAGAATGCTGAGGAAGACAGAATGTCCTAATGAAACAAAATAGAACACAGAGGAAGACAGAATGTCTTAATGAAACACAATAGAATACAGAGGAAGTCAGAATGTCTTAATGAAACACAATAGAACACAGAGGAAGACAGAATGTCTTAATGAAACACAATAGAACACAGAGGAAGACAGAACTAGAATGTCTTAATGAAACACAATAGAACACAGAGGAAGACAGAACTAGAATGTCTTAATGAAACACAATAGAACACTGAGGAAGACAGAATGTCTTAATGAAACATAATAGAACACTGAGGAAGACAGAATGTCTTAAATGAAACACAATAGAACACTGAGGAAGACAGAATGTCTTAATGAAACACAATAGAACACTGAGGGAGACAGAATGTCTTAATGAAACACAATAGAACACAGAGGAAGACAGAATGACTTAATGAAACACAATAGAACACTGAGGGAGACAGAATGTCTTAATGAAACACAATAGAACACTGAGGAAGACAGAATGCCTTAATGAAACACAATAGAACACTGAGGGAGACAGAATGTCTTAATGAAACACAATAGAACACAGAGGAAGACAGAACTAGAATGTCTTAATGAAACACAATAGAACACAGAGGAAGACAGAACTAGAATGTCTTAATGAAACACAATATAACACTGAGGGAGACAGAATGTATTAATGAAACACAATAGAATGCTGAGGAAGACAGAATGTCCTAATGAAACAAAATAGAACACAGAGGAAGACAGAATGTCTTAATGAAACACAATAGAATACAGAGGAAGACAGAATGTCTTAATGAAACATAATAGAACACTGAGGGAGACAGAATGTCTTAATGAAACACAATAGAACACAGAGGAAGACAGAACTAGAATGTCTTAATGAAACACAATAGAACACAGAGGAAGACAGAACTAGAATGTCTTAATGAAACACAATAGAACACTGAGGAAGACAGAATGTCTTAATGAAACATAATAGAACACTGAGGAAGACAGAATGTCTTAAATGAAACACAATAGAACACTGAGGAAGACAGAATGTCTTAATGAAACACAATAGAACACTGAGGGAGACAGAATGTCTTAATGAAACACAATAGAACACTGAGGAAGACAGAATGTCTTAATGAAACACAATAGAACACAGAGGAAGACAGAATGTCTTAATGAAACACAATAGAACACTGAGGAAGACAGAATGTCTTAATGAAACACAATAGAACACTGAGGAGACGGAATGTCTTAATGAAACACAATAGAACACAGAGGAAGACAGAACTAGAATGTCTTAATGAAACACAATAGAACACAGAGGAAGACAGAACTAGAATGTCTTAATGAAACACAATAGAACACAGAGGAAGACAGAACTAGAATGTCTTAATGAAACACAATAGAACACTGAGGAAGACAGAATGTCTTAATGAAACACAATAGAACACTGAGGGAGACAGAATGTCTTAATGAAACACAATAGAACACTGAGGAAGACAGAATGTCTTAATGAAACACAATAGAACACTGAGGGAGACAGAATGTCTTAATGAAACACAATAGAACACTGAGGAAGACAGAATGTCTTAATGAAACACAATAGAACACAGAGGAAGACAGAATGTCTTAATGAAACACAATAGAACACTGAGGAAGACAGAATGTCTTAATGAAACACAATAGAACACTGAGGGAGACGGAATGTCTTAATGAAACACAATAGAACACAGAGGAAGACAGAATGTCTTAATGAAACACAATAGAACACTGAGGAAGACAGAATGTCTTAATGAAACACAATAGAACACAGAGGAAGACAGAATGTCTTAATGAAACACAATAGAACACTGAGGGAGACAGAATGTCTTAATTAAACACAATAGAACACTGAGGGAGACAGAATGTCTTAATGAAACACAATAGAACACTGAGGAAGACAGAATGTCTTAATGAAACACAATAGAACACAGAGGAAGACAGAATGTCTTAATGAAACACAATAGAACACTGAGGGAGACAGAATGTCTTAATGAAACACAATAGAACACAGAGGAAGACAGAACTAGAATGTCTTAATGAAACACAATAGAACACAGAGGAAGACAGAATGTCTTAATGAAACACAATAGAATGCTGAGGAAGACAGAATGTCCTAATGAAACAAAATAGAACACAGAGGAAGACAGAATGTCTTAATGAAACACAATAGAATACAGAGGAAGACAGAATGTCTTAATGAAACACAATAGAACACAGAGGAAGACAGAATGTCTTAATGAAACACAATAGAACACAGAGGAAGACAGAACTAGAATGTCTTAATGAAACACAATAGAACACAGAGGAAGACAGAACTAGAATGTCTTAATGAAACACAATAGAACACTGAGGAAGACAGAATGTCTTAATGAAACATAATAGAACACTGAGGAAGACAGAATGTCTTAAATGAAACACAATTGAACACTGAGGAAGACAGAATGTCTTAATGAAACACAATAGAACACTGAGGGAGACAGAATGTCTTAATGAAACACAATAGAACACAGAGGAAGACAGAATGACTTAATGAAACACAATAGAACACTGAGGGAGACAGAATGTCTTAATGAAACACAATAGAACACTGAGGAAGACAGAATGCCTTAATGAAACACAATAGAACACTGAGGGAGACAGAATGTCTTAATGAAACACAATAGAACACAGAGGAAGACAGAACTAGAATGTCTTAATGAAACACAATAGAACACAGAGGAAGACAGAACTAGAATGTCTTAATGAAACACAATATAACACTGAGGGAGACAGAATGTCTTAATGAAACACAATAGAATGCTGAGGAAGACAGAATGTCCTAATGAAACAAAATAGAACACAGAGGAAGACAGAATGTCTTAATGAAACACAATAGAATACAGAGGAAGACAGAATGTCTTAATGAAACATAATAGAACACTGAGGGAGACAGAATGTCTTAATGAAACACAATAGAACACAGAGGAAGACAGAACTAGAATGTCTTAATGAAACACAATAGAACACAGAGGAAGACAGAACTAGAATGTCTTAATGAAACACAATAGAACACTGAGGAAGACAGAATGTCTTAATGAAACATAATAGAACACTGAGGAAGACAGAATGTCTTAAATGAAACACAATAGAACACTGAGGAAGACAGAATGTCTTAATGAAACACAATAGAACACTGAGGAGACAGAATGTCTTAATGAAACACAATAGAACACTGAGGAAGACAGAATGTCTTAATGAAACACAATAGAACACAGAGGAAGACAGAATGTCTTAATGAAACACAATAGAACACTGAGGAAGACAGAATGTCTTAATGAAACACAATAGAACACTGAGGGAGACGGAATGTCTTAATGAAACACAATAGAACACAGAGGAAGACAGAACTAGAATGTCTTAATGAAACACAATAGAACACAGAGGAAGACAGAACTAGAATGTCTTAATGAAACACAATAGAACACAGAGGAAGACAGAACTAGAATGTCTTAATGAAACACAATAGAACACTGAGGAAGACAGAATGTCTTAATGAAACACAATAGAACACTGAGGGAGACAGAATGTCTTAATGAAACACAATAGAACACTGAGGAAGACAGAATGTCTTAATGAAACACAATAGAACACTGAGGGAGACAGAATGTCTTAATGAAACACAATAGAACACTGAGGAAGACAGAATGTCTTAATGAAACACAATAGAACACAGAGGAAGACAGAATGTCTTAATGAAACACAATAGAACACTGAGGAAGACAGAATGTCTTAATGAAACACAATAGAACACTGAGGGAGACGGAATGTCTTAATGAAACACAATAGAACACAGAGGAAGACAGAATGTCTTAATGAAACACAATAGAACACAGAGGAAGACAGAATGTCTTAATGAAACACAATAGAACACTGAGGGAGACAGAATGTCTTAATTAAAAACACAATAGAACACTGAGGGAGACAGAATGTCTTAATGAAACACAATAGAACACTGAGGAAGACAGAATGTCTTAATGAAACACAATAGAACACAGAGGAAGACAGAATGTCTTAATGAAACACAATATAACACTGAGGGAGACAGAATGTCTTAATGAAACACAATAGAACACAGAGGAAGACAGAACTAGAATGTCTTAATGAAACACAATAGAACACTGAGGAAGACAGAATGACTTAATGAAACACAATAGAACACCCAATATGTTAATGGGGGCCCAGAATCATTCCTGCTCAGGACACAACACATGATCAGATTCCTGTCCATAGTGGAGGTAGGTGTTCCCCTGGTGGACAGGGTACCTGGACTATATACACAGGAAGACTAAACAGAACATAAGGCCTTCTGGGAACATGAGGGGAACGTCGGCCAGAGCTAAATGTGATGGGGGACAGAAACCAAAAAAAGATTGAGAACCAATTCATGCGTCTGCTTGTAGGAGACATTCCACATAGCACCCATTCCCTTTAAAGTGCACTACTTTTGACTATATAGGGAACAGGGTGCATATATTATTAGGGTGCCAGAACGACAGATTTGTACCTTGTCAGCTGGGGGATTTGAACTTGCAAACTTTCGGTTACTAGTCCAACGCTCTAACCACTAGGCTACCCTGCCGCCCCACAATGCACTTGGGCTTTGGTCAAATGTAGTTCACCAAATAAGGGAATAGTGTGAGGGAATAAGGGAATAGGGAATAAGGGAATAGGAAATAAGGGAATAGTGTGAGGGAATAAGGGAATAGGGAATAAGGGAGTAGTGTGAGGGAATAGTGTGAGGGCATAGGGAATAAGGGAATAGTGTGAGAGAATAAGGGAATAGGGAACAAGGAAATAGTGTGAGGGAATAGTTTGAGGGCATAGGGAATAAGGGAATAGTGTGGGGGAATAGGGAATAAGGGAATAGTGTGAGGGAATAAGGGAAAAGGGAATAAGGGAATAAGGGAATAGGGAATAGTGTGAGGGAATAAGGGAATAGGGAATAAGGGAATAGGGTGCCGTTTCAGTCTTTATCCTGTCCAGTCTTCTAGTTCCGTAGCAGCCAGGTGGGAGCAGAGACTCCTGCCTGAGTAAAGTAGTTCCACCACCAAGGCTTCTCCTTCTCCTGCCACTCTCCTCCCATCCCCGGTTCTCCTCCCATCCCCGGTTCCCTGGGTTCCCTGGGTTCCCTGGGTTCTCCCGGCTCGGAGCGGCCGTAGCTCTGGAAGTGGTTGTAAGGGTCGAAGCGGTCATAAGTGTCCAGGGAGGATCTGAGGAACAGGTGGTAGTCTGGTCCTACTGGCTGAACAGGGACCTGGAGGAGAGGAGAGAAATACATATCTTTAATGAGAGGTAGGGGAGGAGGGAGGAGATAGGAACTGGAGAACAACAGGTGGTAGTCTGGTCCTACTGGCTGAACAGGGACCTGGAGGAGAGGAGAGAAATACATATCTTTAATGGGAGGTAGGGGAGGAGGGAGGAGAGGGGAGAGGGGAGGTTACTCAGGCCCAGAAGCCAGGATATGCATATAATTGGTAGTACTGGATAGAAAACACTTTAAAGTTTCTAAAACTGTTAAAATAATACACAAGAGTATAACACAAGTGTTATGGTAGCCGAAAATCCGAAGAAAAACCAACCAGAATTTTTTTTTTGAGATCCCATGCTCTTTCGATGAATAGCTATGGGTCCTATGTGATTCCAGCTCCCAAATTGCAATTCCTATGGCTTCCACTAGATGGCAACAGTCTTTGCCCACGGTTTCAGGCTTGTAAACATGAATGTTGAAGAAAGAATATGACTTTGAAAAGAGAAAATCAGCTTTGAAAATCAGTCTTGGGGCCATAAAGAGGATGCGCAACGGCTTATTTTGTTATTATTTTTATTTATTTTTTATTATCTTATTTTGCCTATAGAACATACTTCTTTCCGTATGAAATATTATCGTTTATTTACATTTTAGGGAACCTGAAGAGGGATTTTAATCTAACAAAATGACCTGTTGTAGCTGGGACCCTTTGGATTGCAAACAGAGGAAGATTTTCAGAAGTAGGTGATTTATTTAATCGCTGTTTGTGATTGAAAAATGTGTTGTGGGGCGCCGTCCTCAAACAATGGCGTGGTATGCTTTCACCGTAAAGCCTTTTGGAAATCTGAAAATGCAGTTAGATTAACGAGAATGTCAGCTTTTAACCGATATAAGATACTTGTATGTTCATAAATGTTTCATCTTACGATTATTTATTTGATTTACTTACCCTCCAATTTCACCGGATATGGTGACAGGTTTCTCGCTCAAGGGACGCCTTGCCTTATACCTCAGATATCATGACCCTGACATCAACACCTCAGATATCATGACCATGACATCAACCCCTCAGATATCATGACCCTGACATCAACACCTCAGATATCATGACCCTGACATCAACCCCTCAGATATCATGACCCTGACAACAACACCTCAGATATCATGACCCTGACATCAACACCTCAGATATCATGACCCTGACATCAACACCTCAGATATCATGACCCTGACATCAACACCTCAGATCTCATGACCCTGACATCAACACCTCAGATATCATGACCCTGACATCAACATGATATATCTCAGATATCATGACCCTGACATCAACCCCTCAGATATCATGACCCTGACATCAACATGATATATCTCAGATATCATGACCCTGACAACAACACCTCAGATATCATGACCCTGACATCAACCCCTCAGATATCATGACCCTGACATCAACCCCTCAGATATCATGACTATGACAACACCTCAGATATCATGACCCTGACATTAACCCCTCAGATATCATGACTATGACAACACCTCAGATATCATGACCCTGCCACCAACCCCTCAGATATCATGACCCTGACATCAACCCCTCAGATATCATGACCCTGCCACCAACACCTCAGATATCATGACCCTGACAACAACCCCTCAGATATCATGACCCTGACAACAACCCCTCAGATATCATGACCCTGACATCAACCCCTCAGATATCATGACCCTGACATCAACCCCTCAGATATCATGACCCTGACATCAATCCCTCAGATATCATGACCCTGACATCAACCCCTCAGATATCATGACCCTGACATCAACCCTCAGATATCATGACCCTGACATCAACACCTCAGATATGATGACCCTGACATCAACACCTCAGATATCATGACCCTGACATCAACACCTCAGATATCATGACCC
>NW_027008346.1:37500-70000 GCF_036934945.1 Oncorhynchus masou masou | reverse complement strand
CTAATAGAGGACCATGCTCAGAATTAGCCATTTGGGCTCCTTTCTCCCCCCATAGAGCTCTAATAGAGGACCATGCTCAGAATTAGCCATTTGGGCTCCTTTCTCCCCCCATAGAGCTCTAACAGAGGACCCTTCTCAGAAGTAGCCATTGGGGCTCCTTTCTCCCCCCATAGAGCTCTAATAGAGGACCATGCTCAGAAGCAGCCATCTGGGCTGCAGACATTATCCGGAACTATGGCTATCAGTTATGACGGTGGTTACCTGTGGTGACATCTTTCCTTATTCCCCTGACAGATACGGACGCTCCCTTTATTCCATAGCCCTCTTCATCCTTCACCACTCCCTTAATACCTCTGTGGACCTGGAGAAGAGAAGGAACGACAGGGACGAACATCAAGTCACCTCCCTTAATACCTCTGTGGACCTGGAGAAGAGAAGGAACAGGGACGAACATCAAGTCACCTCCCTTAATACCTCTGTGGACCTGGAGAAGAGAAGGAACAGGGACTAACATCAAGTCACCTCCCTTAATACCTCTGTGGACCTGGAGAAGAGAAGGAACAGGGACTAACATCAAGTCACCTCCCTTAATACCTCTGTGGACCTGGAGAAGAGAAGGAACAGGGACGAACATCAAGTCACCTCCTTAATACCTCTGTGGACCTGGAGAAGAGAAGGAACAGGGACTAACATCAAGTCACCTCCCTTAATACCTCTGTGGACCTGGAGAAGAGAAGGAACAGGGACGAACATCAAGTCACCTCCCTTAATACCTCTGTGGACCTGGAGAAGAGAAGGAACAGGGACTAACATCAAGTCACCTCCCTTAATACCTCTGTGGACCTGGAGAAGAGAAGGAACAGGGACGAACATCAAGTCACCTCCCTTAATACCTCTGTGGACCTGGAGAAGAGAAGGAACAGGGACTAACATCAAGTCACCTCCCTTAATACCTCTGTGGACCTGGAGAAGAGAAGGAACAGGGACTAACATCAAGTCACCTCCCTTAATACCTCTGTGGACCTGGAGAAGAGAAGGAACAGGGACTAACATCAAGTCACCTCCTTAATACCTCTGTGGACCTGGAGAAGAGAAGGAACAGGGACTAACATCAAGTCACCTCCTTAATACCTCTGTGGACCTGGAGAAGAGAAGGAACAATAGGGACTAACATCAAGTCACCTCCCTTAATACCTCTGTGGACCTGGAGAAGAGAAGGAACAGGGACTAACATCAAGTCACCTCCCTTAATACCTCTGTGGACCTGGAGAAGAGAAGGAACAGGGACGAACATCAAGTCACCTCCCTTAATACCTCTGTGGACCTGGAGAAGAGAAGGAACAGGGACTAACATCAAGTCACCTCCCTTAATACCTCTGTGGACCTGGAGAAGAGAAGGAACAGGGACTAACATCAAGTCACCTCCCTTAATACCTCTGTGGACCTGGAGAAGAGAAGGAACAGGGACTAACATCAAGTCACCTCCCTTAATACCTCTGTGGACCTGGAGAAGAGAAGGAACAGGGACTAACATCAAGTCACCTCCCTTAATACCTCTGTGGACCTGGAGAAGAGAAGGAACAGGGACGAACATCAAGTCACCTCCCTTAATACCTCTGTGGACCTGGAGAAGAGAAGGAACAGGGACTAACATCAAGTCACCTCCCTTAATACCTCTGTGGACCTGGAGAAGAGAAGGAACAGGGACTAACATCAAGTCACCTCCCTTAATACCTCTGTGGACCTGGAGAAGAGAAGGAACAGGGACTAACATCAAGTCACCTCCTTAATACCTCTGTGGACCTGGAGAAGAGAAGGAACAGGGACTAACATCAAGTCACCTCCCTTAATACCTCTGTGGACCTGGAGAAGAGAAGGAACAGGGACTAACATCAAGTCATCTCCCTTAATACCTCTGTGGACCTGGAGAAGAGAAGGAACAGGGACTAACAACAGGGAATATCAGGCTTAGGGAATGACATAGGGTTATTTTAACAAAATTCCCTGGTTTTCCAGGAATCTCAGTTGTCGGATTCCTGGATATACTGTTTATTCCCCCTCATTCCAGGATTCTCCCAACCAGGATTCCTGGAAACCCAGTAAATTTGGGGGGGGGGGGAAGTTTACGGAATTTGCAAACCTATCAGTGAATGGCAGGGAATGCTAAGGTCAGTGGGGGCTGGTGGGCGGGAGAAATATATAGTAGGACGGCAGCTTAAAACTTCTTCGTGATCGGTGTCCCGTCCACGGGACGGTTGAGCTAATGCGATTAGCATGAGGTTGAGCTAATGTAGGCTAATGCGATTAACATGAGGTTGCAATTGCAAAACAGAAATGCAATGGTTCATTGGATCAGTCTAAAACTTTGCACATGCACTGCTGCACTCTAGTGGCCAAAATCTGAATTGCTCCTGGGCTGGAATAATACATTATGACCTTTCTCTTGCGTTTCAAAGATGATGGTACAAAAAAAATACAAAAGAACAGGTTTTTTCTTTGCATTATCTTTTACCAGATCTACTGTGTTATATTCTCCTACATTCCTTTCACATTTCCACAAACTTCAAAGTGTTTCCTTTCAAATGGTGTCAAGAATATGAATATCCTTGGTTCACGGCCTGAGCTACAGGCAGTTAGATTTGGGTATGTCATTTTAGGCGAACATTTGGAAAAAAAGGGGGTGGAGCCTTAAGAGGTTTTAACATGGCTGTATTGGAATGAATGGAACGGTATCAGACACATCAAACACATGTTTTCCATGTGTTCAATATACAGCTCCATGTATTCCATTCCAACCATTACAAAGAGCCAGCTGTCCTCCTATATCTCTGCCCACCAGCCACCACTGATAAGGACATTAAAGATGGTCAGAAAATGACGAGACAGCACATAGGCCTTCTACGGTGTAACTACGGCACAAAATGGCTGCCTGGTCGCTGTGCTATAGAGAGACAGACCCACCGACTCCATGAAACTGAGCAGGGCCTCCTTGTTCCTGAGCCACTCTGGGTAGAGCTCCTCTTCAGAAGGGAACTTGTCACAGCCCAGCTCCACCGTAATCTCCAGACAGTTCGTGTGGAGGTAGTTAAAGTCTGACATGCCTACGGCACCGGAGAAATAGAGAGTTAGGACACACCGTAGATATATACACTAAGACACACAAGTACTGAGAATTAACAGACAGAGACGGGAATAAGAGGGGGAGGTTAAGGAGAGGAGGAGAGGAAAAGAGGAGGAGAGGAGGAGAGGAAAAGAGGAGGAAGAGAGGAGGAGGAGAGGAGGAGAGGAAGAGAGGAGGAGGAGAGAGTTAGGACACACCGTAGATATATACACTAAGACACACAAGTACTGAGAATTAACAGACAGAGACGGGAATAAGAGGCGGAGGTTAAGGAGAGGAGGAGAGGAAAAGAGGAGGAAGAGAGGAGGAAAGGAAGAGAGGAGGAGAGGAAAAGAGGAGGAGGAGAGGAGGAAAGGAAGAGAGGAGGAGAGGAGTAGAGGAGGAGAGAGAAGAGGAAGAGAGGAGGAGGAGAGAGAAGAGGAGGAGGAGGAGAGGAGGAGAGGAGGAGAGGAAAAGAGGAGGAGGAGAGGAGGAAAGGAAGAGAGGAGGAGAGGAGGAGAGGAGTAGAGGAGGAGAGAGAAGAGGAAGAGAGGAGGAGGAGAGAGAAGAGGAGGAGGAGGAGAGGAGGAGAGTAGGAGAGGAGTAGAGGAAAAGAGGAAGAGAGGAGGAGGAGAGAGAAGAGGAGAGAGGAGAGGAGTAGAGGAGTAGAGGAAAAGAGGAGGAGGAGAGAGAAGAGGAGGAGGAGAGGAGGAGAGGAGTAGAGGAAAAGAGGAAGAGAGGAGGAGAGATAGAAGAGGAAGAGAGGAGGAGATAGGAGAGGAGGAAGAGAGGAAGAGAGGAAGAGAGGAGGAGAGGAGGAAGAGAGGAGGACAGGAAGAGAGGAAGAGAGGAAGAGAGAGACAGAATGACACGAGGAGGAGAGGAGAAGATATAGAAGGTTCCGTACCCCCTGGGAAGCTGTACCACAGAGCTCCGTTGATGATGCCTCCACTCCGGATGAAGGACGCTCCACACCTAGAATGTACAATATATAGGCCATGTAACAGGGGGTAATATAATCGTTCATAATTATAGCCAGGAATATAATCACCTCTCTGTGTTGTTGTCGGCCATGCTGGCGTGAGAGTCTGCGTATGTCCGTGCCAGCTGCTTAAATGCCTGCAGAGAGGAACACAGTCACACTCTTCAACATGGCATTTTCTGGCCTGGGAACAGAAGAGGTTTTCACCACTGACATAAACTAGGTGTAGAACAGGGTACCTGTTGGTCAGGTGTAGGACAGGGTACCTGTTGGTCAGGTGTAGGACAGGGTACCTGTTGGTCAGGTGTAGGACAGAGCAGGGTACCTGTTGGTCAGGTGTAGGACAGGACAGGGCACCTGTTGGTCAGGTGTATTACAGGACAGGGTACCTGTTGGTCAGGTGTAGGACAGGGTACCTGTTCATCAGGCGGAGGACAGGACAGGGTACCTGTTGGTCAGGTGTAGGACAGGACAGGGTACCTGTTGGTCAGGTGTAGAACAGGACAGGGCACCTGTTGGTCAGGTGTAGGACAGGACAGGGCACCTGTTCATCAGGTGTATTACAGGACAGGGTACCTGTTGGTCAGGTGTAGGACAGGACAGGGTACCTGTTCATCAGGTGTATTACAGGACAGGGTACCTGTTCAACAGGTGTATTACAGGACAGGGTACCTGTTCATCAGGTGTATTACAGGACAGGGTACCTGTTCATCAGGTGTAGGACAGGACAGGGTACCTGTTGGTCAGGTGTAGGACAGGACAGGGCACCTGTTCATCAGGTGTATTACAGGACAGGGTACCTGTTGGTCAGGTGTAGGACAGGACAGGGTACCTGTTCGTCAGGTGTATTACAGGACAGGGTACCTGTTCAACAGGTGTATTACAGGACAGGGTACCTGTTCATCAGGTGTATTACAGGACAGGGTACCTGTTCATCAGGTGTAGGACAGGACAGGGTACCTGTTCATCAGGTGTAGGACAGGACAGGGTACCTGTTCATCAGGTGTATTACAGGACAGGGTACCTGTTGGTCAGGTGTAGGACAGGGTACCTATTCATCAGGTGTAGGACAGGACAGGTTACCTGTTCGTCAGGTGTAGGACAGGACAGGGTACCTGTTCATCAGGTGTAGGACAGGACAGGTTACCTGTTCATCAGGTGTAGGACAGGACAGGGTACCTGTTCATCAGGTGTATTACAGGACAGGGTACCTGTTCATCAGGTGTATTAAAGGACAGGGTACCTGTTCATCAGGTGTATTACAGAACAGGGTACCTGTTCAACAGGTGTAGGACAGGACAGGGTACCTGTTCATCAGGTGTAGGACAGGACAGGGTACCTGTTCATCAGGTGTAGGACAGGACAGGGTACCTGTTCATCAGGTGTATTACAGGACAGGGTACCTGTTCATCAGGTGTAGGGGAGAACATCCTCTCTTCATGGAGGTGTCTAGAGAAGTCAAAGGGATAAGAGATCACCAGCTCTCCGCCATGGAGGCTCGCAGACTGGACAAACGGCACAGACCTGATCCACTTCATCACTGCATAGGTCTCTGAAGCTATCTGAGAGAGGAGAGGGGGGAGGAGGAGAGAAGAGGAGAGGAGAGGAGAGAAGAGGAGAGGGAGGAGGAGAGGAGAGGAGAGGAGAGGAGAGGAGAGGGAGAGGAGGGAGAGGAGAGGAGAGGAGAGGAGAGGAGAGGAGAGGAGAGGAGAGGAGAGGAGAGGAGGATAATTACACAAATCCCTTACAAAACTGGTTTTGTCTAAAACTCTGGACACCCCTAGAACATATCTCACCAAAACAGTAGGAATGTCCTATACCTCACCAAAACAGTAGGAATGTCCTGTACCTCACCAAAACAGTAGGAATGCCCTGTACCTCACCAAAACAGTAGGAATGCCCTGTACCTCACCAAAACAGTAGGAATGTCCTCTACCTCACCAAAACAGTAGGAATGTCCTCTACCTCACCAAAACAGTAGGAATGTCCTCTACCTCACCAAAACAGTAGGAATGCCCTGTACCTCACCAAAACAGTAGGAATGTCCTGTACCTCACCAAAACAGTAGGAATGTCCTCTACCTCACCAAAACAGTAGGAATGTCCTGTACCTTACCAAAACAGTAGGAATGTGCTGTACCTCACCAAAACAGTAGGAATGCCCTGTACCTTACCAAAACAGTAGGAAAGTCCTGTACCTCACCAAAACAGTAGGAATGTCCTGTACCTCACCAAAACAGTGGGAATGCCCTCTACCTCACCAAAACAGTAGGAATGTCCTCTACCTCAACAAAACAGTAGGAATGTCCTGTACCTCACCAAAACAGTAGGAATGTCCTGTACCTCACCAAAACAGTAGGAATGTCCTCTACCTCACCAAAACAGTAGGAATGTCCTCTACCTCACCAAAACAGTAGGAATGTCCTCTACCTCAACAAAACAGTAGGAATGTCCTCTACCTCACCAAAACAGTAGGAATGTCCTGTACCTTACCAAAACAGTAGGAATGTCCTCTACCTCACCAAAACAGTAGGAATGTCCTATACCTCACCAAAACAGTAGGAATGCCCTGTACCTCACCAAAACAGTAGGAATGTCCTGTACCTCACCAAAACAGTAGGAATGTCCTGTACCTCACCAAAACAGTAGGAATGTCCTCTACCTCACCAAAACAGTAGGAATGCCCTGTACCTCACCAAAACAGTAGGAATGTCCTATACCTCACCAAAACAGTAGGAATGCCCTGTACCTCACCAAAACAGTAGGAATGCCCTGTACCTCACCAAAACAGTAGGAATGTCCTGTACCTCACCAAAACAGTAGGAATGTCCTCTACCTCACCAAAACAGTAGGAATGCCCTGTACCTTACCAAAACAGTAGGAATGTCCTCTACCTCACCAAAACAGTAGGAATGTCCTATACCTCACCAAAACAGTAGGAATGCCCTGTACCTCACCAAAACAGTAGGAATGTCCTCTACCTCACCAAAACAGTAGGAATGCCCTGTACCTTACCAAAACAGTAGGAATGTCCTGTACCTCACCAAAACAGTAGGAATGCCCTCTACCTCACCAAAACAGTAGGAATGCCCTGTACCTTACCAAAACAGTAGGAATGTCCTGTACCTCACCAAAACAGTAGGAATGTCCTGTACCTCACCAAAACAGTAGGAATGCCCTCTACCTCACCAAAACAGTAGGAATGCCCTGTACCTTACCAAAACAGTAGGAATGTCCTGTACCTCACCAAAACAGTAGGGATGTCCTGTACCTCACCAAAACAGTAGGAATGCCCTCTACCTCACCAAAACAGTAGGAATGTCCTGTACCTCACCAAAACAGTAGGAATGTCCTGTACCTCACCAAAACAGTAGGAATGTCCTGTACCTCACCAAAACAGTAGGAATGTCCTGTACTTTCCCACATCAACAGAAGGCTAAGTTCCCATACCATCGGAGAGGTACCTCCACCTGAGGGACTTGCTATCGAGACGCTAGTGACATCACTCATGTGTACACACCTCTCCGATGTCCTCACTGGCGCCATCCCGCTACCGACACCAGTGTAGCGAGATGTTGATATTTACATACCTTACCAAACCAGTAAGAGTCTGGGATGGGGATGTGGTCTGTGCGGAAGCGTTTGATCCTGCGATTCCGGTAGAGGATAGACGTAAGGTCAGGAAAGTTCCGGTTCAAGTCTAGGTTCTGAGCGTTGGTGCGACCCACCGTCCAACCGTTGAGCTCGTGACCCTACACCAACACACACAGAGGGTAAAGGTCGTGACCCTACACAAACACACAGATGTAGAAACACACACAGAGGGTAAAGGTCGTGACCCTACACAAACACACAGATGTAGAAACACACACATAGGATAAAGGTCATGACCCTAGACATGGTTCAACACCCCACGACCCTGCAGGAGCATGACGGGGAGGAGTGAAGAGTGAAGCATCGTGGGTAATGGGAAGACATGGGAAGTCATGTCGGTTAGAAGAATGTGATTGGATAGGATGACTATCAGAGGTCAGGAGTGTTTTGTTGACCATGTGACCCAGAAGAGGGCCCAGAGGTTTTCCCAGTCACGTCACATGATCGTTCCCTATACAGGGAGTAGTTTAGGGACAGACTATGTAATCCGTCTGGAGAGAACAAGCTGTCCATTAAACATACATTTTTTTTATTAAAACCTTTATTTTACTAGGCAAGTCAGTGACGAACAAATTCTTATTTAAAACGACGGCCTACACCGTCCGAACCCGGACGACGCTGGGCCAATTGTGCGCCGCCCTATGGGATTCCTCATCACAGCCGGCCGGTTGTGATACAGCCTGGATATCGAACCAGGGTGTCTGTAGTGACAGGACATGCTGTTTGTGTGAAGAAGAAATCCCTCGGTAGTTTGAAAACATGATGATAAAGACAATAGAGCTTCCCACTGCCAGCTGTTGGGGAAAACAATAACTAGACGTTCTATCTTTAAAAAATATATATATATATTATTTGTTATTTTAAGAAAAACGTTTTGAGATTCCGAGCAGTGTTACTTCTTCGACCTTAAACACAGTTACTAAAAAATAAAATGGCACCGCGTTTCCATGACAACAGTCTAATCGACTGCTCTTGCTGATTGGTTAAGGACACTTTCACTCTGTCTCTGGTAGTGGGAGGGGCTGAACCAATAGGAGAGCTCAGGTAGATGATAGGCAGTTGGAAAAGGGGCAAGGCTTAGAAAGAGAGTGGCCCAACACATGCTCTCACAGAATTTCTATATAATGGAGAAGATAGGAGGCGTGGCTTCTTTCTATCTCTACGCGGCTGATTGGTTGGTCCCGGCTTCCATGTTTTTTTATTCATGATTTACTTCCTGGTTGTGGTGTGGTTGTTGTTCCGGGTCGTTGCTATCCTCTACCTCGGCGGCCGCCAGCTCATAACCGTCGGGGTTCATGGATGCCAGGATGTGGATGCGCGTGGTGTTCACGAGCGTCTGATACGCTGGTTGCCAAGGAGATACTGAACACAGGTACTGGGCCAGGTAGAGCAGCAACTGACGACCCAGGACCTCGTTGCCATGCATGTTGCCAACCAGCTTGATCTCCGGTTCCACTGAGGAGGGGGAGATGGGGGGAGGGAGAGGGAGAGACGGGGGAGGGAGAGGGAGAGACGGGGGAGGAAGGGAGAGAGACAGGAAAGGAATTGCTCAAGACAAAACCTGTGTCAAAGTTCATTTTAGAAGATGTCAACTAGCCCTGTACCAATAGGCTTTAAGACACGGGAGGTCCTCAACTAGCCCTATACCAATAGGCTTTAAGACACAGGAGGTCCTCAACTAGTCCTGTACCAATAGGCTTTAATACACAGGAGGTCCTCAACTAGCCCTGTACCAATAGGCTTTAAGACACAGGAGGTCCTCAACTAGTCCTGTACCATTAGGCTTTAAGACACAGGAGGTCCTCAACTAGTCCTGTACCAATAGGCTTTAATACACAGGAGGTCCTCAACTAGCCCTGTACCAATAGGCTTTAATAAACAGGAGGTCCCCAACTAGCCCTCTACCAATAGGCTTTAAGACACTGGAGGTCCTCAACTAGCCCTCTACCAATAGGCTTTAATAAACAGGAGGTCCTCAACTAGCCCTTTACCAATAGGCTTTAAGACACGGGAGGTCCTCAACTAGCCCTGTACCAATAGGCTTTAATAAACAGGAGGTCCCCAACTAGCCCTGTACCAATGGGCTTTAATACACGGGAGGTCCTCAACTAGCCCTCTACCAATAGGCTTTAAGACACAGGAGGTCCTCAACTAGCCCTGTACCAATAGGCTTTAATACACAGGAGGTCCTCAACTAGCCCTGTACCAATAGGCTTTAATACACAGGAGGTCCTCAACTAGCCCTGTACCAATAGGCTTTAATACACAGGAGGTCCTCAACTAGTCCTGTACCAATAGGCTTTAAGACACAGGAGGTCCTCAACTAGCCCTGTACCACTAGGCTTTAAGACACAGGAGGTCCTCAACTAGCCCTGTACCAATAGGCTTTAAGACACAGGAGGTCCTCAACTAGCCCTGTACCAATAGGCTTTAATACACAGGAGGTCCTCAACTAGCCCTCTACCAATAGGCTTTAATAAACAGGAGGTCCTCAACTAGCCCTGTACCAATAGGCTTTAAGACACAGGAGGTCCTCAACTAGTCCTGTACCAATAGGCTTTAAGACACAGGATGTCCTCAAAAGGCCCTGTACCAATAGGCGTTAATACACAGGAGGTCCTCAACTAGCCCTGTACCACTAGGCTTTAATACACAGGAGGTCCTCAACTAGTCCTGTACCAATAGGCTTTAAGACACAGGAGGTCCTCAAAAGGCCCTGTACCAATAGGCTTTAATACACAGGAGGTCCTCAACTAGCCCTGTACCACTAGGCTTTAATACACAGGAGGTCCTCAACTAGTCCTGTACCAATAGGCTTTAATACACAGGAGGTCCTCAACTAGCCCTGTACAAATAGGCTTTAATACACAGGAGGTCCTCAACTAGCCCTGTACCAATAGGCTTTAATACACAGGAGGTCCCCAACTAGCCCTGTACCAATAGGCTTTAATACACAGGAGGTCCTCAACTAGTCCTGTACCAATAGGCTTTAAGACACAGGAGGTCCTCAACTAGCCCTCTACCAATAGGCTTTAATAAACAGGAGGTCCTCAACTAGCCCTGTACCAATAGGCTTTAAGACACAGGAGGTCCTCAACTAGCCCTGTACCAATAGGCTTTAATACACAGGAGGCCCTCAACTAGCCCTGTACCAATAGGCTTTAAGACATGGGAGGTCCTCAACTAGCCCTGTACCAATAGGCTTTAAGACACAGGAGGTCCTCAACTAGCCCTGTACCACTAGGCTTTAATACACAGGATGTCCTCAACTAGCCCTGTACCAATAGGCTTTAATAAACAGGTGGTCCCCAACTAGTCCTGTACCACTAGGCTTTAAGACACAGGAAGTCCTCAAAAGGCCCTGTACCAATAGGCTTTAATACACAGGAGGTCCTCAACTAGCCCTGTACCACTAGGCTTTAATACACAGGAGGTCCTCAACTAGCCCTGTACCAATAGGCTTTAAGACACAGGAGGTCCTCAACTAGCCCTGTACCAATAGGCTTTAAGACACAGGAGGTCCTCAACTAGCCCTGTACCAATGGGCATTAATACACAGGAGGTCCTCAACTAGCCCTGTACCAATAGGCTTTAATACACAGGAGGTCCTCAACTAGCCCTGTACCAATAGGCTTTAATACACAGGAGGTCCTCAACTAGCCCTGTACCAATAGGCTTTAATACACAGGAGGTCCTCAACTAGCCCTGTACCAATAGGCTTTAATACACAGGAGGTCCTCAACTAGCCCTGTACCAATAGGCTTTAAGACACAGGAGGTCCTCAACTAGCCCTGTACCAATGGGCTTTAATACACAGGAGGTCCTCAACTAGCCCTGTACCAATAGGCTTTAATACACAGGAGGTCCTCAACTAGCCCTGTACCAATAGGCTTTAATACACAGGAGGTCCTCAACTAGCCCTGTACCAATAGGCTTTAACACACAGGAGGTCCTCAACTAGCCATGTACCAATAGGCTTTAAGACACTGGAGGTCCTCAACTATCCCTGTACCAATGGGCTCCCTAGCTCACTAGCCCCATTGCTGTTGCAGTTCAAACCCCAGAAATCACTCCACCTTAAATGGTTAGACACTCACACAGTTCATGGCCTCCGGGGTTGTCTGTGAACTCTATGGCCAGAAGGTCTTTCCCCTCTGTGCTGCGTCCGATACTGTAGATATATAGATACACAGATCCGTACTGTAGATATATAGATACACAGATCCGTACTGTAGATATATAGATACACAGATCCGTACTGTAGATATATAGATACACAGATCAGTACTGTAGATATATAGATACACAGATCCGTACTGTAGATATATAGATACACAGATCCGTACTGTAGATATATAGATACACAGATCAGTACTGTAGATATATAGATACACAGATCAGTACTGTAGATATATAGATACACAGATCCGTACTGTAGATATATAGATACACAGATTGGTACTGTAGATATATAGATACACAGATTGGTACTGTAGATATATAGATACACAGATCCGTACTGTAGATATATAGATACACAGATTGGTACTGTAGATATATTGATACACAGATCGGTACTGTAGATATATAGATACACAGATCCGTACTGTAGATATATAGATACACAGATTGGTACTGTAGATATATAGATACACAGATTGGTACTGTAGATATATAGATACACAGACTCGTACTGTAGATATATAGATAAACAGATCCGTACTGTAGATATATAGATACACAGATTGGTACTGTAGATATATAGATACACAGATCCGTACTGTAGATATGTAGATACACAGACTCGTACTGTAGATATATAGATACACAGATCGGTACTGTAGATATATAGATACACAGATTGGTACTGTAGATATATAGATACACAGATTGGTACTGTAGATATATTGATACACAGATCGGTACTGTAGATATATAGATACACAGATCAGTACTGTAGATATATAGATACACAGATCCGTACTGTAGATATATAGATACACAGATCCATACTGTAGATATATAGATACACAGATCCGTACTGTAGATATATAGATACACAGATCAGTACTGTAGATATATAGATACACAGATCAGTACTGTAGATATATAGATACACAGATCCGTACTGTAGATATATAGATACACAGATCGGTACTGTAGATATATAGATACACAGATCGGTACTGTAGATATATAGATACACAGATCGGTACTGTAGATATATTGATACACAGATCGGTACTGTAGATATATAGATACACAGATCAGTACTGTAGATATATAGATACACAGATCCGTACTGTAGATATATAGATACACAGATCCATACTGTAGATATATAGATACACAGATCCGTACTGTAGATATATAGATACACAGATCAGTACTGTAGATATATAGATACACAGATCCGTACTGTAGATATATAGATACACAGATCCGTACTGTAGATATATAGATACACAGATCGGTACTGTAGATATATAGATACACAGATCGGTACTGTAGATATATAGATACACAGATCAGTACTGTAGATATATAGATACACAGATTGGTACTGTAGATATATAGATACACAGATCGGTACTGTAGATATATAGATACACAGATCGGTACTGTAGATATATAGATACACAGATCCGTACTGTAGATATATAGATACACAGATCCGTACTGTAGATATATAGATACACAGATTGGTACTGTAGATATATTGATACACAGATCGGTACTGTAGATATATAGATACACAGATCAGTACTGTAGATATATAGATACACAGATCCGTACTGTAGATATATAGATACACAGATCAGTACTGTAGATATATAGATACACAGATTGGTACTGTAGATATATAGAAACACAGATCCGTACTGTAGATATATAGATACACAGATCCGTACTGTAGATATATAGATACACAGATCAGTACTGTAGATATATAGATACACAGATCAGTACTGTAGATATATAGATACACAGATTGGTACTGTAGATATATAGAAACACAGATCCGTACTGTAGATATATAGATACACAGATCCGTACTGTAGATATATAGATACACAGACTCGTACTGTAGATATATAGATACACAGATCAGTACTGTAGATATATAGATACACAGATCGGTACTGTAGATATATAGATACACAGATTGGTACTGTAGATATATTGATACACAGATCGGTACTGTAGATATATAGATACACAGATCGGTACTGTAGATATATAGATACACAGATCCGTACTGTAGATATATAGATACACAGATACGTACTGTAGATATATAGATACACAGATCAGTACTGTAGATATATAGATACACAGATCAGTACTGTAGATATATAGATACACAGATCAGTACTGTAGATATATAGATACACAGATCGGTACTGTAGATATATAGATACACAGATACACAGATCAGTAGTTTATTCATCCCGGAGGTTGTATTTCCTGTCCAGGTAAACAGCAGCAGACAACAGCCAGTACCTGTAGGTGCGGGAGATGTGAGAGCACTTGGCCGCAGTCCTCTTCAGAACGCTGTACATCTGGGCGTTGGAGTGGTACGTGAACTGAATGATGGTGGAGGGTTCGTCTGGAGACAGGTTGGAGAAAACCACTTCCTGTCTGGCTGAGAGGGCAAAGGAGGAGGGGGGGGGATTAGCTGAATTGATCATAATTGGTTTTCTGAAACACATTTTAAAACTTGTGTCCCATCCACGGGACGGTTGAGCTAACGTAGACTAATGCGACTAGCATGAGGTTGTAAATAACTAAGAACATTTCCCAGGACATAGACATCTGATATTGGCAGAAAGATTAACAAGAATTTAAGCTTACTGCACTGTCCAATTTACATGAGCTAATACAGTGAAATAATCCCATGCTATTGTTTGAAGAGAGTGCACAATTTTGATTATGAAAAGTGTTTATTAATAAACAAATTAGGCACATTTGGGCAGTCTTGATACAACATTTTGAACAGAAATGCAACATTCGGGGCGGCAGGGTAGCCTAGTGGTTAGAGTGTTGGACTAGTAACCGGAAGGTTGCGAGTTCAAACCCCCGAGCTGACAAGGTACGTTCTGCCCCTGAACAGGCAGTTAACCCACTGTTCCCAGGCCGTCGTTGAAAATAAGAATTTGTTCTTAACTGACTTGCCTGGTTAAATAAAGGTAAAATAAAAAAATTCATTGGATCAGTCTAAACTTTGCACATACACTAATGCCATCTCGTGGCCAAAATCTAAATTGCAGCCGGGCTGGAATAATACATTATGGCCTTTCTCTTGCAATTCAAAGATGATGGTACAAAAAAATTGTTGTTTTTTTCTTTGTATTGTCTTTTACCAGATCTACTGTGTTGTATTGACTGACATTCCTTTCACATTTCCAT
Source organism: Oncorhynchus masou masou (assembly GCF_036934945.1). NCBI lineage: Eukaryota > Metazoa > Chordata > Actinopteri > Salmoniformes > Salmonidae > Oncorhynchus > Oncorhynchus masou. The sequence continues at coordinate 54,855 of NW_027008346.1, read as the reverse complement.
AAACTTGAAAGTGTTTCCTTTCAAATTATACCAAGAACATGCATATCCTTGTTTCAGGCCTGAGTTACAAGCAGTTAGATTTGGGGATGTTTTAGGCAAAAAAAGGGGGGGCGGACACACATTGAGATTGTCATGTTAAATTACATGGTAAGCTCTTTCAAATACATTTGTAATGTATTTAGGAACTAAAAATGCACTCCGTCCTAACTAGCTTTTCAGGTATTTGTGAATGCTAAGACAAGGTAGAATGTATGTTTGACGTGTTAAAATTCTATTTGTGTTACTGTACAGTAAAATCTCTTATTTTGTAAGACAGGGTAGAATGCGTGTTTAACATGTTAAAATTATATTTGTGTAACAGTACATTAAAAACTCTTATTTTGTAAGACAAGGTAGAATGCGTGTTTAACATGTTAAAATTCTATTTGTGTAACAGTACATTAAAAACTCTTATTTTGTAAGACAGGGTAGAATGCATGTTTAACATGTTAAAATTCTATTTGTGTTACTGTACAGTAAAAACTCTTATTTTGTAAGACAGGGTAGAATGCATGTTCAACATGTTAAAACTTCCTTGGGCTAGGGGCCAATATTCTAGGGGGCAGTATTCTAGGGGGCAGTATTCTAGGGGGCAGTATTCTAGGGGCAGTATTCTAGGGGGCAGTATTCTAGGGGCAGTATTTGGAAGTTTGGATGAATGAGGTACCCAAAGTAAACTGCCTGTTACTCAGGCCCAGAAGCTAGGATATGGATATCATTGGTGGTATTGGATAGAAAACACTCTAAAGTTTCAGAAACTGTTAAAGGCGAAAACCCGAGGAGAATCCATCTGGAATTTATTTTGGGGGGATGATGACATCATTTAAATAGGCTGTCTATGGGGAAAACAATGGAATACCTCCCAGATTGCAGTTCCTAGGGCTTCCAGTAGATGTCAACAGTTTTTAGAACGAGATTCAGGCGTGTTTTTTGAAAAATGAGCTAGAATTTGTAGTTTTTCGAGGTGGCTCCCATTTTGGCTGTGGAGTTGTGGCGCGCGTCGGTGAGGGAACGCATTTCGTTATTTATCTCCGGTGATGAACATACTATTCTCCGTCTTAAATTGTATCATTTATTTACATATTAGGGTCCCTGAGGATTTATTAGAAACGTTGTTTGACTTGTTTGGACGAAATTTTGGGTTAATTTGTATGCATTTTGAATGAGGGTAACCGGTGGATTACTGAGTCAAGCGCGCCAACTAAACTGACATTTTTTGGGATATTAGAAAGGACTTTATCGAACAAAAGGACCATTTGTTATGTAGCTGGGACCCGTGTGATTGCAAACAGAGGAAGATCTTCAAAGGTAAGTGATTTGTTTTATCGCTATTTCTGACTTTCGTGATGCCTTTGCTTGTTTGGAAAATGTTGGTAATGCTTTTGTATGCGGGCCGGCTGTCCTCAGATAATAATCGCATAGTATGCTTTCGCCGTAACGCCTTTTTGAAATCTGACAAAGCGGCTGGATAAACAAGATGTCAAGCTTTTAAACGATGTAAGACAATTGTATTTTCATGAATGTTTAATATTACGAATTTTGTATTTTGAATTTCGCGCTCAACAATTTCAACGGATATTGGACAGGTGGGACACTAACGTAGCTCAGTGCTTTTAAAAATGTAATTTGTGTTACAGTACAGTAAAAACTCTTATTGTGTAATTATTGTATATTCAACAAGTTATTTTTAACATGTACAATTCCGGGAGGGCTACCTCTTAACGGGGCCAACGGGTCGTGACAGCCTTCCTGTTCGCCGGCGAAGAATCGGTCACAGTCTAGGAAGTAAGGCCACGCCATGTCGATGCCCTCGAACGCGTGGCCACACCCCTTCCTCACTGCCTCACATGCACTGCGGCATGACTTTAGAAGAAGAAGGGCAAGAAGTTGAAGAAGGGGGAAGAAGAAGAAGAAGAAGGGGGAAGAAGAAGGGAGAAGAAGAAGAAGAAGGGGGATGAAGAAGGGGGAAGAAGGGGAAGAAGAAGGGAGAAGAAGAAGAAGAAGAAGAAGAAGAAGGGGGATGAAGAAGGGGGAAGAAGAAGGGGGAAGAAGAAGAAGAAGGGGGAAGAAGAAGAAGAGGGAAGAAGAGGAAGAAGAAGAAGAAGAAGGGGGAAGAAGAAGGGAGAAGAAGAAGAAGGGGAAGAAGAAGGGAGAAGAAGAAGAAGGGGAAGAAGAAGGAGAAGAAGAAGAAGAAGGGGAAGAAGAAGGGAGAAGAAGAAGAAGGGGAAGAAGAAGGGAGAAGAAGAAGAAGAAGAAGAAGGGGGAAGAAGAAGAAGAAGAAGAAGGGGGAAGAAGAAGGGAGAAGAAGAAGAAGGGGGAAGAAGAAGAGGGAGAAGAAGAATAAGAAGGGGGAAGAAGAAGGGAGAAGAAGAAGAAGGGGGAAGAAGAAGGGGGAAGAAGAAGGAAGAAGAAGGAAGAAGAAGAAGAAGAAGAAGAAGAAGGGGGAAGAAGAGGGACGAAGAGGAAGAAGAAGAAGAAGAAGAAGAAGAAGGGGGAAGAAGAAGAAGTTGGAATATGAGGAGAAGAAGAATACTGTATTAATCCATATGAGATGGACACCCATCATGTATCCAACCCCTCCTGCACATACACCTTGACTGTTGTGGGGCTGGAACGAAATGTGCTAGCTGGAACACACCTTGACTGTTGTGGGGCTGGAACTAAATGTGCTAACTGGAACACACCTTGACTGTTGTGGGGCTGGAACTAAATGTGCTAACTGGAACACACCTTGACTCTTGTGGGGCTGGAACTAAATGTGCTAACTGGAACACACCTTGACTGGTGCTGGGCTGGAACTAAATGTGCTAACTGGAACACACCTTGACTGTTGTGGGGCTGGAACTAAATGTGCTAACTGGAACACACCTTGACTGTTGTGGGGCTGGAACTAAATGTGCTAACTGGAACACACCTTGACTGTTGTGGGGCTGGAACTAAATGTGCTAACTGGAACACACCTTGATGGGTGCTGGGCTGGAACTAAATGTGCTAACTGGAACACACCTTGACTCTTGTGGGGCTGGAACTAAATGTGCTAACTGGAACACACCTTGACTGTTGTGGGGCTGGAACTAAATGTGATAACTGAGACACACCTTGACTGGTGCTGGGCTGGAACTAAACGTGCTAGCTGGGACACACCTTGACTGGTGCTGGGCTGGAACTAAACGTGCTAGCTGGGACACACCTTGACGGGTGCGGGGCTGGGTAGTTCTTGGCAGCGCGGGGCGAGTACGGAGCACCCCAGCAGACGGATGTCGGGGGAACACTCCCCATTGAGGAGACCGTGGATCACAGAGAGGAGGAGGTACTCAGGTCCAGACTCCACCTCGTGACGAGACTGTTGACCTAGGATGTTAGGGAAGATGGTCCTGGGGAGAGAGGAGATGAGCAGTTGGTTGATTGGTCGATCTGACGATCAGTCTGTTGAACAGTCAGTCAGTAGGTAAATCAATCAATCAATTAGTTAGTCAGTCAGTCTGTGAATCGGTCTGTCGATGAGTCAGTGAATCAATCGGTCAGGTAAATGAGAACATATTGGTAATGTTTTTTCTCAAACACAGTTATTCTCTTCCATTTCCATGTGGGAAATATCTTCACCCTAGGGTAAGGGAGGGAACCCCCTATGGGCCCTGGTCAAAAGTACTGCACTAAATAGTGTGGCATTTGGGATGCTCACTCTGTCTATAGTAAGGGTGGGTAACCTGAAGACTCACCTGGAGTAGTCCAGGTCGTTGCAGTAACCCAGGTTAATCTCTGAACACACTGCTGCTGTGGAGTGAGGAAGGAGGAGGGTGAGGAGTAAGAGGAGTAACCCAGGTTAATCTCTGAACACACTGCTGCTGTGAAGTGAGGAAGGAGGAGGGTGAGGAGTAAGAGGAGTAACCCAGGTTAATCTCTGAACACACTGCTGCTGTGGAGTGAGGAAGGAGGGTTAGGAGTAAGAGGAGTAACCCAGGTTAATCTCTGAACACACGGCTGCTGTGGAGTGAGGAAGGAGGAGGGTTAGGAGTAAGAGGAGTAACCCAGGTTAATCTCTGAACACACTGCTGCTGTGGAGTGAGGAGGGAGGAGGGTTAGGAGTAAGAGGAGTAACCCAGGTTAATCTCTGAACACACTGCTGCTGTGAAGTGAGGAAGGAGGAGGGTGAGGAGTAAGAGGAGTAACCCAGGTTAATCTCTGAACACACGGCTGCTGTGGAGTGAGGAAGGAGGAGGGTGAGGAGTAAGAGGAGTAACCCAGGTTAATCTCTGAACACACTGCTGCTGTGGAGTGAGGAAGGAGGAGGGTTAGGAGTAAGAGGAGTAACCCAGGTTAATCTCTGAACACACGGCTGCTGTGAAGATAGGAGGGTGAGGAGGACACAACATTTTGGAACATTCAGATAGAAATATGTTATGTAGAACAAACATGCCTCTCTGACATGTCGAACAAGGAGTCATGTCGGCTGTAGTCATGGCATTTCTATCTGCATTGTTGTACGTTTGACAACTGAGCCTGGTCACACTTTATTGTCTACTTTGTTGATGTTACTATGATATAGGACTTACTCAAGACTTAAGGGACTTTACCCAGCTTGCAGCACATTTGGATCCTTGGAAGTTGTGGGAAAGTATGTTTTTGGTTTCTCATTCGTTCTGGGAACAAAGACATAGGTTTCCTGACATTTAAAATGGAAAGTTTTGCCTGTTCTTGGAACGTACATTTTTAGGTTGCAGGAAGGTCCTGGGAACGTTGCAGGGAGGTTCATTTTAAAAGGCTGATTGATCATTAGAAAACCTTTAGAAAAAAATTATGTTAGCACAGCTGAAAACTGTTGTCCTGATTAAAGAAGCAATAAAACTAGCCTTCTTTAAACTCATTGGGTATCTGGAGCATCAGCATTAGTGGGTTCGATTACAGGCTCAAAATGGCCAGAAACAAAGAACTTTCTTCTGAAACTCGTCGGTCTATTCTTGTTCTGAGAAATGAAGGCTATTCCATGTGGGAAATTGCCAAGAAACTCAAGATCGTACAACGCTGTGTACTACTCCCTTCACAGAAAATCGCAAACTGGCTCTAAACAGAATAGACAGAGGAGTGGGAGGCCCGGTGCACAACTGAGCAAGAGGACAAATACATTAGTGTCTAGTTTGAGAAACAGACACCTCACAGGTCCAACTGGCAGCTTCATTAAACACGCAAAACACCCGTTTCAACGTCAACAGTGAAGAGGCGACTCTTGGATGCTGGCCTTCTAGACAGAGTTCCTTTGTCCAGTCTCAACATCAACAGTGAATAGGAGACTCCAGGATGCTGGCCTTCTAGACAGAGTTCCTCTGTCCAGTCTCAACGTCAACAGTGAAGAGGAGACTCTGGGATGCTGGCCTTCTAGGCAGAGTTCCTCTGTCCAGTCTCAACGTCAACAGTGAAGAGGCGACTCTGGGATGCTGGCCTTCTAGGCAGAGTTCCTCTGTCCAGTCTCAACATCAACAGTGAAGAGGCGTCTCTGGGATGCTGGCCTTCTAGACAGAGTTCCTTTGTCCAGTCTCAACATCAACAGTGAATAGGAGACTCCAGGATGCTGGCCTTCTAGACAGAGTTCCTCTGTCCAGTCTCAACGTCAACAGTGAAGAGGAGACTCTGGGATGCTGGCCTTCTAGGCAGAGTTCCTCTGTCCAGTCTCAACGTCAACAGTGAAGAGGCGACTCTGGGATGCTGGCCTTCTAGGCAGAATTCCTCTGTCCAGTCTCAACGTCAACAGTGAAGAGGAGACTCCGGGATGCTGGCCTTCTAGGCAGAGTTCCTCTGTCCAGTCTCAACGTCAACAGTGAAGAGGAGACTCCGGGATGCTGGCCTTCTAGGCAGAGTTCCTCTGTCCAGTCTCAACGTCAACAGTGAAGAGGAGACTCCGGGATGCTGGCCTTCTAGGCAGAGTTCCTCTGTCCAGTCTCAACGTCAACAGTGAAGAGGCGACTCCGGGATGCTGGCCTTCTAGGCAGAGTTCCTCTGTCCAGTCTCAACGTCAACAGTGAAGAGGAGACTCCGGGATGCTGGCCTTCTAGGCAGAGTTCCTCTGTCCAGTCTCAACGTCAACAGTGAAGAGGCGACTCCGGGATGCTGGCCTTCTAGGCAGAGTTCCTCTGTCCAGTCTCAACGTCAACAGTGAAGAGGAGACTCCGGGATGCTGGCCTTCTAGGCAGAGTTCCTCTGTCCAGTCTCAACGTCAACAGTGAAGAGGCGACTCCGGGATGCTGGCCTTCTAGGCAGAGTTCCTCTGTCCAGTCTCAACGTCAACAGTGAAGAGGAGACTCCGGGATGCTGGCCTTCTAGGCAGAGTTCCTCTGTCCAGTCTCAATGTCAACAGTGAAGAGGCGACTCCGGGATGCTGGCCTTCTAGGCAGAGTTCCTCTGTCCAGTCTCAACGTCAACAGTGAAGAGGCGACTCCGGGATGATGGCCTTCTAGGCAGAGTTCCTCTGTCCAGTCTCAACGTCAACAGTGAAGAGGCGACTCCGGGATGCTGGCCTTCTAGTCAGAGTTCCTCTGTCCAGTCTCAACGTCAACAGTGAAGAGGAGACTCCGGGATGCTGGCCTTCTAGGCAGAGTTCCTCTGTACAGTCTCAACGTCAACAGTGAAGAGGTGACTCCGGGATGCTGGCCTTCTTGGCAGAGTTCCTCTGTCCAGTGTCTGCGTTCTTTTGCCCATCTTAATGTTTTATTTTTATTGGCCAGTCTGAGATATGGCTTTTTATTTGCAACTCTGCCTAGAATGTATGTTTTTAAATAATGTTCTCTGAACGTTACAAAGTTGTTGTTTTTTTAATCAACAATAGATATCTTTGTTATGTCTTGAAGTGAAATCTATATAGCTGTATTTTACACCTTCCCAGACAGACAGATGACAGTACAGAACATCCCCCTACAGGGTCCGAACTAATGTTCCTGCCCTCTCTGAGACCACGGAGGTGTTCCAAACGGCATCCTACTCCCTATGGCCCCGGGGCAGAAGCAGTGCACTATATAGTGAACAGTCTGCCATTTGGGATCCTAGTCCCTATGGCCCCTGGGCAGAAGTAGTGCACTATATAGTGAACAGTCTGCCATTTGGGATCCTAGTCCCTATGGCCCCTGGGCAGAAGCTGTGCACTATATAGTGAACAGTCTGCCATTTGGGATCCTAGTCCCTATGGCCCCTGGGCAGAAGTAGTGCACTATATAGTGAACAGTCTGCCATTTGGGATCCTAGTCCCTATGGCCCCTGGGCAGAAGTAGTGCACTATATAGTGAACAGTCTGCCATTTGGGATCCTAGTCCCTATGGCCCCGGGGCAGAAGCTGTGCACTATATAGTGAACAGTCTGCCATTTGGGATCCTAGTCCCTATGGCCCCTGGGCAGAAGTAGTGCACTATATAGTGAACAGTCTGCCATTTGGGATCCTAGTCCCTATGGCCCCTGGGCAGAAGCTGTGCACTATATAGTGAACAGTCTGCCATTTGGGATCCTACTCCCTATGGCCCCTGGGCAGAAGTAGTGCACTATATAGTGAACAGTCTGCCATTTGGGATCCTAGTCCCTATGGCCCCTGGGCAGAAGTAGTGCACTATATAGTGAACAGTCTGCCATTTGGGATCCTACTCCCTATGGCCCCTGGGCAGAAGCTGTGCACTATATAGTGAACAGTCTGCCATTTGGGATCCTAGTCCCTATGGCCCCTGGGCAGAAGTAGTGCACTATATAGTGAACAGTCTGCCATTTGGGATCCTAGTCCCTATGGCCCCTGGGCAGAAGTAGTGCACTATATAGTGAACAGTCTGCCATTTGGGATCCTAGTCCCTATGGCCCCGGGGCAGAAGCTGTGCACTATATAGTGAACAGTCTGCCATTTGGGATCCTAGTCCCTATGGCCCCTGGGCAGAAGTAGTGCACTATATAGTGAACAGTCTGCCATTTGGGATGCACACAGGCATCTATGTACACAGGCATCTATGTACACAGGCATCTATGTACAGGCATCTATGTACAGGCATCTATGTACAGGCATCTATGTACAGGCATCTCTGTACAGGCATCTATGTACAGGCATCTATGTACAGGCATCTATGTACAGGCATCTATGTACAGGCATCTATGTACAGGCATCTATGTACAGGCATCTATGTACAGGCATCTATGTACAGGCATCTATGTACAGGCTTGTTCCATCCTGCTACATTTGCATGTAAAGGAATTTGAACCTGTTAAAGGTCACTGCCAAAAAACAACACACATAATATATAGACGATAAACAGAATATAGAGACAATAAACAGAATACACAGACAATAAACAGAATATACAGACAGCCAATTAAAATAATATACAGACAACAAGCTGAGTACACAGGCAATCAACAGAATACACAGGCAATAAACATAATCTACAGACAAACAGAATCTACAGACAAACAGAATCTACAGACAAACAGAATCTACAGACAAACAGAATCTACAGACAAACAGAATCTACAGACAAACAGAATCTTCAGACAAACAGAATCTACAGACAAACAGAATCTACAGACAAACATAATCTACAGACAAACAGAATCTACAGACAAACAGAATCTACAGACAAACAGAATCTTCAGACAAACAGAATCTACAGACAAACAGAATCTACAGACAAACAGAATCTACAGACAAACAGAATCTACAGACAAACAGAATCTACAGACAAACAGAATCTTCAGACAAACAGAATCTACAGACAATAAACAGAATCTACTGACAATAAACAGAATCTACTGACAATAAACAGAATCTACTGACAATAAACAGAATATACAGACAGACAATTATCAGAATATACAGACAACAGACAGAATATACAGACAATTATCAGAATATACAGACATATACAGTTGAAGTCGGGAAGTTTACATACACCTTAGCCAAATACCTTTACACTCAGTTTTCACAATTCCTAGCATTTAATCAGTCACTATTCCCCCTGTCTTAGGTCAGTTAGGATCACCACATTATTTTAAGAATGTGAAATGTCAGAATAATAGTAGAGAGAATAATTTATTTCAGCTTTATTTCTTCCATCACATTACCAGTGGGTCAGAAGTTTACATACACTCAATTAGTATTTGGTAGCATTGTCTTTAAATTGTTTAAAACTTGGGTCAAATGTTTCGGGTAGCCTTCCACAAGCTTCCCACAGTTGGGTGAATATTGGCCCAATCCTCCTGACAGAGCTGGTGTAACTGAGTCAGGTTTGTAGGACTCCTTGCTCGCACACGCTTTTTCAGTTCTGCCAACACACTTTCTATAGGATTAAGGTCAGGGCTTTGTGACGGCCACTCCAATACCTTAACTTTGTCGTCCTTAAGCCATTTTGCCACAACTTTAGAAGTATGCTTGTTGTCATTGTCCATTTGGAGGACTCACTTGCGACCAAGCTTCAACTGATGTCTCGAGATGTTAGATCAATATATCCACATAATTTTACTTCTCATGATACCATCTATTTGGTGAAGTGCACCAGTCTCTCCTGGCGCATAGCACCCCCACAACATGATGCTGCCACCCCCATGCTTCACGGTGGGGATGGTTTTCTTCAGCTTGCAAGCCTGCCCATTTTTCCTCCAAACATAACGATGGACATTATGGCCAAACAGTTATATTTTTGTTTCATCAGACCAGAGGACATTTCTCCAAAAAGTATGATCTTTGACCCCATGTGCAGTTGCAAACCGAAGTCTGGCTTGTTTATGGCGGTTTTGGAGCAGTGGCTTCTTCCTTGTTGAGCAGCCTTTCAGGTTATGTCGATATAGGACTCGTTTTACTGTGGATATAGATACTTTTTTACCTGTTTCCTCCAGCATCTTCACAAGGTCCTTTGCTGTTGTTCTGGGATTGATTTACACTTTTCATACCAAAGTAGGTTCATCTCTAGGAGACAGAATGTGTCTCCTTCCTGAGTGGTACGGTGGCTGCGTGGTCCCATGGTGTTTCTGCTTGCGCACTATTGTTTATACAGATTAACGTGGTACCTTCAGGCATTTGGAAATTGCTCCCAAGCATGAACCAGACTTGAGGAGGTCTGCAATTGTATTTCTGAGGACTTGGCTGATTTATTTTGATTTTCCCTTGATTTCAAGCAAAGTGGCACTGAGTTTGAAGGTAGGCCTTGAAATACATCCACAGGTACACCTCCAATTGACTCAAAGTATGGCAATTAGCCTATCAGAAGCTTCTAAAGCCATGACATAATTTTCTGAAATGTTCTGTTTAAAGGCTCAGTCAACTTAGTGTATGTAAATGTCTGACCCACTGAAATTGTGATACATTGAATTATAAGTGAAACAGACTGTCTGTAAACAATTGTTGGAAAAATGACTTGTGTCATGAACAAAGTAGGTATCCTAACCGACTTACCAAGACTATAGTTTGTTAACAAGAAATATGTGGAGTGGTTGAAAAACGAGTTTTTTTTGTTTTTTTTTTACTTTTACCTTTATTTAACCAGGCAAGTCAGTTAAGAACACATTCTTATTTTCAATGACGGCCTGGGAACAGTGGGGTTAACTGCCTGTTCAGGGGCAGAACGACAGATTTGTACCTTGTCAGCTCGGGGGTTTGAACTCACAACCTTCCGGTTACTAGTCCAACGCTCTAACCACTAGACTCCAACCTCAGTGTATGTAATCTTCCGACTCCAACTGTATATATGACGGGATCCCCTTTGCCTTTTGTCTTTGTCGCACATTGTTTTCCTGACAGGAATATCTCCTACTATTTCCTGAGTACTTTATATTTTGCACATTGGGTTTGGCCCCTGTGGCTTTTTAATAATGAAGATATATGTTGAGCACAACAGTGCATGTGAAACTACCGACTTCAACTGTAGCTGTATTGACACAAATCCACATGTGGTATGTACACTATAAACACTGTAAGATCCAGTGTGGTATGTACACTATAAACACTAAGATCCAGTGTGGTATGTACACTATAAACACTAAGATCTAGTGTGGTATGTACACTATAAACACTGTAAGATCCAGTGTGGTATGTACACTATAAACACTGTAAGATCCAGTGTGGTATGTACACTATAAACACTAAGATCCAGTGTGGTATGTACACTATAAACACTAAGATCCAGTGTGGTATGTACACTATAAACACTAAGATCCAGTGTGGTATGTACACTATAAACACTAAGATCCAGTGTGGTATGTACACTATAAACACTAAGATCCAGTGTGGTATGTACACTATAAACACTAAGATCTAGTGTGGTATGTACACTATAAACACTGTAAGATCCAGTGTGGTATGTACACTATAAACACTAAGATCCAGTGTGGTATGTACACTATAAACACTAAGATCCAGTGTGGTATGTACACTATAAACACTAAGACCCAGAGTGGTATGTACACTATAAACACTGTAAGATCCAGTGTGGTATGTACACTATAAACACTAAGATCCAGTGTGGTATGTACACTATAAACACTAAGATCCAGTGTGGTATGTACACTATAAACACTAAGATCCAGTGTGGTATGTACACTATAAACACTAAGATCCAGTGTGGTATGTACACTATAAACACTAAGATCCAGTGTGGTATGTACACTATAAACACTAAGATCCAGTGTGGTATGTACACTATAAACACTAAGATCCAGTGTGGTATGTACACTATAAACACTAAGATCCAGTGCACTGCTATACAGTTGACATGGACGACCTAAGATATAGTTTACAATTCATATTTACGTTGAATTTATTGTCTTATAAGAATAAAATAGGTTCAGTGAAACAACTTACGTTTTTCTTCATCTGGACCGTTGTTGCATCTTCCTGCAAAACACAAAACACATCACAATAGAAGTATGTGTAGCCTACTGCAGTGGTTCTCTAACCTCTCCTGGAGAACCCCCAGACTCTATGTAACCTACTGCGGTGGTTCTCTAACCTCTCCTGGAGAACCCCCAGACTGTATGTAACCTACTGCGGTGGTTCTCTAACCTCTCCTGGAGAACCCCAGACTGTATGTAACCTACTGCGGTGGTTCTCTAACCTCTCCTGGAGAACCCCCAGACTCTATGTAACCTACTGCGGTGGTTCTCTAACCTCTCCTGGAGAACCCCCAGACTCTATGTAACCTACTGCGGTGGTTCTCTAACCTCTCCTGGAGAACCCTCAGACGGTATGTAGCCTAATGCAGTGGTTCTCTACCTCTCCTGGAGAACCCTCAGACTCTATGTAACCTATTGTGGTGGTTCTCTAACCTCTCCTGGAGAACCCCCAGGCTCTATGTAACCTACTGCGGTGGTCCTCTAATCTCTCCTGGAGAACCCTCAGACTCTATGTAACCTACTGCGGTGGTTCTCTAACCTCTCCTGGAGAACCCCCAGGCTCTATGTAACCTACTGCAGTGGTTCTATAACCTCTCCTGGAGAACCCCCAGGCTCTATGTAGCCTACTGCAGTGCTTCTCCAACATCTCCTTGAGAACCCATAGACCTACCATGTACAGTGGTCTTCAAAATGACTGGCGCTCCTGACTGGCAATACACAAACAATACTTTAAAAAATATAAACAATATAATTATAGAGATAAACTCAAAATACCAGCGTGTGAGAAATGCTGGACTTTATTAACGTTTCAATGGAACCAACCGAAATCATAATTATTTGATACAAATTAAATGTAACTAAAATCAAGGTTTCAACATTCTTGGCACTCATTTAGCACTTAGTGCAACCACCTCTGGCAAGGATAACAGCATGGTCTTTTCCTGTCATGTTTGGCAAGGTTAGGGAACACATTTGGAGTGATGTTGGACCATTCCTCTATGCAGATCCTTTATAGATCCTTCACATTCTTGGGTTTGTGCTTATCAACTGCCCTCTTCCACTCAGCCCACAGGTTTTCCATTGGATTGAGGTCTGGTGACTGAGATGACAATGGCAGAACATTGTTTTTGTCATCACAGAAACATTTCTGTGTGGATCTTGAGGTCTGTTTTGGGTCATTGTCTTGTTGGAAAGTCCACCTTCGGCCAAGTCCCAGTCTTCTGGCAGAGGCAACCAGATTGTCAGCCAAAATTGCCTGATACTTGGTGGAATTCATTACGGCATCCATCTTAACCAGTGCTTCTGGACCTCTGGAATTAAAACAGCCCCAAAACACCACTGACCCCCCTCCATATTTCACCGTGGGTATGAGGTGCCCCTGGACCTCTGGAATTAAAACAGCCCCAAAACATCACTGACCCCCTCCATATTTCACTGTGGGTATTAGGTGCCCCTGGACCTCTGGAATTAAAACAGCCCCAAAACATCACTGACCCCCTCCATATTTCACTGTGGGTATTAGGTGCCCCTGGACCTCTGGAATTAAAACAGCCCCAAAACATCACTGACCCCCTCCATATTTCACTGTGGGTATTAGGTGCCCCTGGACCTCTGGAATTAAAACAGCCCCAAAACACCACTGACCCCCCTCCATATTTCACCGTGGGTATGAGGTGCCCCTGGACCTCTGGAATTAAAACAGCCCCAAAACATCACTGACCCCCTCCATATTTCACTGTGGGTATTAGGTGCCCCTGGACCTCTGGAATTAAAACAGCCCCAAAACATCACTGACCCCCTCCATATTTCACTGTGGGTATTAGGTGCCCCTGGACCTCTGGAATTAAAACAGCCCCAAAAAATCACTGACCCCCTCCATATTTCACCGTGGGTATGAGGTGCCCCTGGACCTCTGGAATTAAAACAGCCCCAAAACATCACTGACCCCTCCATATTTCACTGTGGGTATTAGGTGCCCCTGGACCTCTGGAATTAAAACAGCCCCAAAACATCACTGACCCCCTCCATATTTCACTGTGGGTATTAGATGCCCCTGGACCTCTGGAATTAAAACAGCCCCAAAACATCACTGACCCCCTCCATATTTCACTGTGGGTATTAGGTGCCCCTGGACCTCTGGAATTAAAACAGCCCCAAAACACCACTGACCCCCTCCATATTTCACCGTGGGTATGAGGTGCCCCTGGACCTCTGGAATTAAAACAGCCCCAAAACATCACTGACCCCCTCCATATTTCACTGTGGGTATTAGGTGCCCCTGGACCTCTGGAATTAAAACAGCCCCAAAACATCACTGACCCCCCTCCATATTTCACTGTGGGTATTAGGTGCCCCTGGACCTCTGGAATTAAAACAGCCCCAAAACATCACTGACCCCCTCCATATTTCACCGTGGGTATGAGGTGCCCCTGGACCTCTGGAATTAAAACAGACCCAAAACATCACTGACCCTCCACCATATTTCACGTGGGTATGAGGTGCCTCTCCTTGTATGCATCTCTGTTTCGACGCCAAACATGCCGATGCTGTATCTGACCAAAACGTTCAATTTTGGTCTCATCTGACCAGAGCAACTTCTTCCAGTCATAATTTAAATCACTTTTGGTAAACTCCAAGCGTTTGCGTCTCTGTCTTGGGGTCAGAAAGGGCTTTCTTCTGGCAACGCTTCCAAAGAGCCTGTTTTTGTGGAGGTGGAGTCTGATGGTGCTTTTTTAAACCTGGTGACCTCAAGACACCACCAAGGCCTGCAATTCTTTCACTGTGATTCTTGGGATTTTTGTTAATTCTCTCACCATCCTCCTCCCTCTCCTGGGGGGCAAAATGCCTTTGTGTCCTCTACCCATGAGGTTTTCAACTGTTCCATATCTTTTGGAATTTTTTATAATTATCCTGACAGTGCTCAGTGGTATATTCAATCGTTTGTGTATCTTCTTGATCTTCTCAGTATATATACACACCTGTTCTGAAAGGCCCCAGAGTCTGCAACACCACTAAGCAAGGGGCATCATCAAGCAAGCAGCACCATGTAGACCAAGGAGCTCTCCACACAGGTCAGTGACAAAGTTGTGGAGAAGTACAGATCAGGGTTGGGTTATAAAAAAAATATCAGAAACTTTGAACATCCCACGGAGCACCATTAAATCTATTATTATTATTATTTAAATGGCACCATAACAAACCTGCCAAGAGAAGGGTGCCCATCAAAACTCATGGACCAAGAAAGGAGGGCATTAATCAGAGAGGCAACAAAGAGACCAAAGATAATCCTGAAGGAGCTGCAAAGCTCCACATCAGAGATTGTAGTATCTGTCCATGGGACCACTTTAAACTGTACACTACACAAAGCTGGGCTTTGCGGAAGAGTGGACAGAAAAAAGCCATTGCTTAAAGAAAAAAAATAAGCAAACACGTTTGGTGTTCACCAAAAGGCATGTGGGAGACTCCCCAAACATTTGGAAGAAGGTACTCTGGTCAGATAAGACTAAAATTGAGCTATTTGGCCATCTAAGAAAACACTACGTCTGGCGCAAACCCAACACCTCTCATCACCCCGAGAATACCATCCCCACAGTGAAGCATGGTGGTGGCAGCAGCATCATGCTGTGGGGATGTTTTTCATCTGCAGGGACTGGGAAACTGGTCAGAATTGAATGAATGATGGATGGATGGCACTAAATCCAAGGAAATTCTTGACGTAAACCTGTTTCAGTCTTCCAGAGATTTGAGACTGGGACGGAGGTTCACCTTCCAGCAGGACAATGACCCTAAGCATACTACTAAATCAACACTCAAGTGGTGTAAGGGGAAACATTTAAATGTCTTGGAATGGCCTAGTCAAAGCCCAAACCTCAATCCAATTGAGAATCTGTGATATGTGTTAAAGATTGCTGTGCACCAGCGAAACCCATCCAACTGGAAGGAGCTGGAGCAGTTTTGCCTTGAAGAATGGGCAAAAGTCCCAGTGGCTGGATGTGCCAAGCTTACAGAGACATACTCCAAGAGACTTGCAGCTGTAATCGCTGCAAAACGTGGCTCTACAAAGTACTGACTTTGGGGGGCTGAATAGTTATGCTAAATTTCAGTTTTTTTGGTCTTATTTCTTGTTTGTTTCCCAATAAAAAAAAAAAAGATGTTGCATCTTCAAAGCGGTAGGTATGTTGTATAAATCAAATTATATATTAACCCCCCCCTAAAAACTATTTTAATTCCAGGTTGTAAGGCAACAAAATAGGAAAAATGCCAAGGGTGTGAATACTTTCGCAAGCCACTGTAGAACGTCAGACACCAACACAGACGAAAAATCAACATCTGTGATGACATTTACTTTGACATTTTTTCTAAAATTACATTGCTCTTATAAACGGATACTGTGGTTTGGACTTAAATTTTTTAGTAACCTGACTTGAAATACCAGTAACCTGACTTGAAATACCAGTAACCTGACTTGAAATACCAGTAACCTGACTTGAAATAGTAGTTACCTGACTTGAAATACCAGTTACCTGACTTGAAATACCAGTTACCTGACTTGAAATACCAGTAACCTGACTTGAAAAACCAGTAACCTGACTTGAAATACCAGTAACCTGACTTGAAATACCAGTAACCTGACTTGAAATACCAGTAACCTGACTTGAAATACCAGTAACCTGACTTGAAATACCAGTAACCTGATGACTTGAAATACCAGTAACCTGACTTGAAATACCAGTAACCTGACTTGAAATACCAGTAACCTGACTTGAAATACCGGTAACCTGACTTGAAATACCGGTAACCTGACTTGAAATACCAGTAACCTGACTTGAAATACCAGTAACCTGACTTGAAATACCAGTAACCTGACTTGAAATACCAGTAACCTGACTTGAAATACCAGTAACCTGACTTGAAATACCAGTAACCTGACTTGAAATACCAGTAACCTGACTTGAAATACCAGTAACCTGACTTGAAACACCAGTAACCTGACTTGAAATACCAGTAACCTGACTTGAAACACCAGTAACCTGACTTGAAATACCAGTAACCTGATTTGAAATACCAGTAACCTGACTTGAAATACCAGTAACCTGACTTGAAATACCAGCAACCTGACTTGAAATACCAGCAACCTGACTTGAAATACCAGCAACCTGACTTGAAATACCAGTAACCTGACTTGAAATACCAGTAACCTGACTTGAAATACCAGTAACCTGACTTGAAATACCAGTAACCTGACTTGAAATACCAGTAACCTGACTTGAAATACCAGTAACCTGACTTGAAATACCAGTAACCTGACTTGAAATACCAGTAACCTGACTTGAAATACCAGTAACCTGACTTGAAATACCAGTAACCTGACTTGAAATACCAGTAACCTGACTTGAAATACCAGTAACCTGACTTGAAATAGTAGTTACCTGACTTGAAATACCAGTAACCTGACTTGAAATACCAGTAACCTGA
>NW_027008346.1:12500-35000 GCF_036934945.1 Oncorhynchus masou masou | reverse complement strand
TGTATTTAGTCCCAGTAAGGTTGTCCAGGAGACAGCGGTACTACAAATGGAAAGCCACAATGACAGTCTGTCCCTGCATCCCCCAATGACACTACCAGCCAGGTTAAATAAAATATTAAATAAAAACAAAACTTTTAGCCTCTTCATTTTTATGTTACTTACAACCTCATGCTAATCGTATTAGCCTACGTAAGCTCAACCTCATGCTAATCGCATTAGTCTACCTTAGCTCAACCTCATGCTAACCGCATTAGCCTACGTTATCTCAACCTCATGCTAATCGCATTAGTCTACGTTAGCTCAACCTCATGCTAATCGCATTAGCCTACGTTAACTCAACCTCATGCTAATCGCATTAGCCTACATTAGCTCAACCTCATGCTAATCGCATTAGCCTACGTTAGCTCAACCTCATGCTAATCGCATTAGCCTACGTTAGCTCAACCTCATGCTAATCGCATTAGCCTACGTTAGCTCAACCTCATGCTAATCGCATTAGCCTACGTTAGCTCAACCTCATGCTAATCGCATTAGCCTACGTTAGCTCAACCATCCCGAAGAAGTTTTAAACAATCTGTATTTAATGACTAAAACTTAAATCTATGTTTAGTTTCATTTCACACAGAAACGTTTAGCCTCCCTCCCCCCATCTGAAACATTTGACTCTGAAGTGGGACCGTGATACCTTGTTGGTCTAATAGGGTGCACTACTTTTGGCCAGGGCCCATAGGGAATAGGGTGCAGTAATTTTGACCAGGGCCCATAGAGAATAGGGTGCACTACTTTAGACCACAGGCCCATAGGGAATAGGGTGCACTACTTTAGACCACAGGGCCCATAGGGAATAGGGTGCACTACTTTAGACCACAGGGCCCATAGGGAATAGGGTGCACTCCTTTTGACCAGGGCCCATAGAGAATAGGGTGCACTACTTTATACCCCAGGGCCCATAGGGAATAGGGTGCACTACATTTGACCAGGGCCCATAGGGAATAGGGTGCAGTAATTTTGACCAGGGCCCATAGAGAATAGGGTGCACTACTTTATACCACAGGGCCCATAGGGAATAGGGTGCACTACATTTGACCAGGGCCCATAGGGAATAGGGTGCACTACTTTTGACCACAGGCCCATAGGGAATAGGGTGCACTACTTTAGACCTCAGGGCCCATAGGAAATAGGGTGCACTACTTTAGACCACAGGGCCCATAGGGAATAGGGTGCACTACTTTAGACCACAGGGCCCATAGGGAATAGGGTGCACTACTTTTGACCACAGGGCCCATAGGGAATAGGGTGCACTACTTTAGACCACAGGGCCCATAGGGAATAGGGTGCACAACTTTTGACCACAGGGCCCATGGAGAATAGGGTGCACTACTTTAGACCACAGGGCCCATGGAGAATAGGGTTTAGTGTTCCATTTGATTCCATTCCATTCCATTTTATCTGACATTTTTACAGTTAATAAATAACTACTGAAACAATTTTAGAATCATGTCTTTAAAGTTAACTTTGACTTCAAACACACAAACTCACTGTCAATACAACTCAATGTAAAACTAGGGTCCATTGAAAACAGCTGTGAAGACCCTCTATAAAACAGGCTAGTGAAAACAGCTCTGAAGACCATCTATAAAACAGGCTAGTGAAAACAGCTCTGAAGACCCTCTATGAAACAGGCTAGTGAAAACAGCTCTGAAGACCCTCTATAAAACAGGCTAGTGAAAACAGCTCTGAAGACCCTCTATAAAACAGGCTAGTGAAAACAGCTCTGAAGACCCTCTATAAAACAGGCTAGCACAAACAGCTCTGAAGACCATCTATAAAACAGGCTAGTACAAACAGCTCTGAAGACCCTCTATAAAACAGGCTAGTGAAAACAGCTCTGAAGACCATCTATAAAACAGGCTAGTGAAAACAGCTCTGAAGACCCTCTATGAAACAGGCTAGTGAAAACAGCTCTGAAGACCCTCTATGAAACAGGCTAGTGAAAACAGCTCTGAAGACCCTCTATAAAACAGGCTAGTGAAAACAGCTCTGAAGACCATCTATAAAACAAGCTAGTGAAAACAGCTCTGAAGACCCTCTATGAAACAGGCTAGTGAAAACAGCTCTGAAGACGCTCTATAAAACATGCTAGTGAAAACAGCTCTGAAGACGCTCTATAAAACAGGCTAGTGAAAACAGCTCTGAAGACCCTCTATAAAACAGGCTAGTGAAAACAGCTCTGAACGATCTTCTATATAACAGGCTAGTGAAAACAGCTCTGAAGACCCTCTATAAAACAGGCTAGTGAAAACAGCTCTGAAGACCCTCTATGAAACAGGCTAGTGAAAACATCTCTGAAGACCCTCTATAAAACAGGCTAGTGAAAACAGCTCTGAAGACCCTCTATATAACAGGCTAGTGAAAACAGCTCTGAAGACCCTCTATAAAACAGGCTAGTGAAAACAGAGCCATTGTTGCCAGGAATGTGAGGTATGTTACTCAGGGAGCCTTCTGAGGTATGGAGGGATACCTTAAGGACACATACAAACACAAACACACACACACACAAAAAGACACACACACAGAACACACACATTCACAACAAACAAAAAAAAACACACACACACACTCCGTGTCGGTGCGCACAATTCCTCCACCGCGTGGGAAAACACAGGGGACTTCAGACTGTAGAAACAGACTCCATGTCGCTTTATGAGAGCAGCTCACACTACTACTGGGTTACAAATGGACTGTAAGGCTGGTATGAACGTCCTGCTTAATGTAGTGTAAGGCTGGTATGAACGTCCTGCTTGTTATGAACACCTCTAGGAAGAGGGAACGCAACACCCTGCTAAAAGAGGTATTAGGTATGTGGCTGTAGGTGGAGGTAAAGAGGTATGGGACTGTAGGTGGAGGTATAGAGGTATGGGACTGAAGGTGGAGGTATAGAGGTATGGGACTGAAGGTGGAGGTATGTGACTGTAGGTGGAGGTATAGAGGTATGGGACTGAAGGTGGAGGTATAGAGGTATGTGACTGTAGGTGGAGGTATAGAGGTATGTGACTGTAGGTGGAGGTATAGAGGTATGGGACTGTAGGTGGAGGTATAGAGGTATGGGACTGTAGGTGGAGGTATAGAGGTATGGGACTGTAGGTGGAGGTATAGAGGTATGGGACTGAAGGTGGAGGTATAGAGGTATGGGACTGTAGGTGGAGGTATAGAGGTATGTGACTGTAGGTGGAGGTATAGAGGTATGTGACTGTAGGTGGAGGTATAGAGGTATGGGACTGTAGGTGGAGGTAAAGAGGTATGTGACTGTAGGTGGAGGTATAGAGGTATGTGACTGTAGGTGGAGGTATAGAGGTATGTGACTGTAGGTGGTGGTATAGAGGTATGTGACTGTAGGTGGAGGTATAGAGGTATGTGACTGTAGGTGGAGGTAAAGAGGTATGGGACTGTAGGTGGAGGTATAGAGGTATGGGACTGTAGGTGGAGGTATAGAGGTATGGGACTGTAGGTGGAGGTATAGAGGTATGTGACTGTAGGTGGAGGTATAGAGGTATGTGACTGTAGGTGGAGGTATAGAGGTATGTGACTGTAGGTGGAGGTATAGAGGTATGTGACTGTAGGTGGAGGTATGTGACTGTAGGTGGAGGTATGTGACTGTAGGTGGAGGTATAGAGGTATGTGACTGTAGGTGGAGGTATAGAGGTATGTGACTGTAGGTGGAGGTATAGAGGTATGTGACTGTAGGTGGAGGTATAGAGGTATGGGACTGTAGTTGGAGGTATAGAGGTATGACTGTAGGTGGAGGTATAAAGGTATGTGACTGTAGGTGGAGGTAAAGAGGTATGTGACTGTAGGTGGAGGTATAGAGGTATGGGACTGTAGGTGGAGGTATAGAGGTATGTGACTGTAGGTGGAGGTATAGAGGTATGGGACTGTAGGTGGAGGTATAGAGGTATGGGACTGTATGTGGAGGTATAGAGGTATGTGACTGTAGGTGGAGGTATAGAGGTATGTGACTGTAGGTGGAGGTATAGAGGTATGTGACTGTAGGTGGAGGTATAGAGGTATGTGACTGTAGGTGGAGGTATGGGACTGTAGGTGGAGGTATGTGACTGTAGGTGGAGGTATAGAGGTATGTGACTGTAGGTGGAGGTATAGAGGTATGGGACTGTAGGTGGAGGTATAGAGGTATGTGACTGTAGGTGGAGGTGTAGAGGTATGTGACTGTAGGTGGAGGTGTAGAGGTATGTGACTGTAGGTGGAGGTATAGAGGTATGTGACTGTAGGTGGAGGTATAGAGGTATGTGACTGTAGGTGGAGGTATGTGACGGTAGGTGGAGGTAAAGAGGTATGTGACTGTAGGTGGAGGTATAGAGGTATGGGACTGTAGGTGGAGGTAAAGAGGTATGTGACTGTAGGTGGAGGTATAGAGGTATGTGACTGTAGGTGGAGGTATAGAGGTATGTGACTGTAGGTGGAGGTAAAGAGGTATGGGACTGTAGGTGGAGGTATAGAGGTATGTGACTGTAGGTGGAGGTAAAGAGGTATGTGACTGTAGGTGGAGGTAAAGAGGTATGTGACTGTAGGTGGAGGTAAAGAGGTATGGGACTGTAGGTGGAGGTATGGGACTGTAGGTGGAGGTATGTGACTGTAGGTGGAGGTATAGAGGTATGTGACTGTAGGTGGAGGTAAAGAGGTATGTGACTGTAGGTGGAGGTATAGAGGTATCGGACTGTAGGTGGAGGTATAGAGGTATGTGACTGTAGGTGGAGGTAAAGAGGTATGTGACTGTAGGTGGAGGTATAGAGGTATGTGACTGTAGGTGGAGGTAAAGAGGTATGGGACTGTAGGTGGAGGTATGGGACTGTAGGTGGAGGTATGTGACTGTAGGTGGAGGTATAGAGGTATGTGACTGTAGGTGGAGGTATAGAGGTATATGACTGTAGGTGGAGGTATAGAGGTATGGGACTGTAGGTGGAGGTAAAGAGGTATGTGACTGTAGGTGGAGGTATAGAGGTATGGGACTGTAGGTGGAGGTATTGGACTGTAGGTGGAGGTATGTGACTGTAGGTGGAGGTATAGAGGTATGTGACTGTAGGTGGAGGTATGTGACTGTAGGTGGAGGTATAGAGGTATGTGACTGTAGGTGGAGGTATAGAGGTATGGGACTGTAGGTGGAGGTATGTGACTGTAGGTGGAGGTAAAGAGGTATGTGACTGTAGGTGGAGGTAAAGAGGTATGTGACTGTAGGTGGAGGTATAGAGGTATGTGACTGTAGGTGGAGGTATAGAGGTATGTGACTGTAGGTGGAGGTAAAGAGGTATGTGACTGTAGGTGGAGGTATAGAGGTATGTGACTGTAGGTGGAGGTATAGAGGTATGGGACTGTAGGTGGAGGTAAAGAGGTATGTGACTGTAGGTGGAGGTATAGAGGTATGTGACTGTAGGTGGAGGTAAAGAGGTATGTGACTGTAGGTGGAGGTAAAGAGGTATGTGACTGTAGGTGGAGGTAAAGAGGTATGTGACTGTAGGTGGAGGTATGGGACTGTAGGTGGAGGTATGTGACTGTAGGTGGAGGTATAGAGGTATGTGACTGTAGGTGGAGGTATAGAGGTATGTGACTGTAGGTGGAGGTAAAGAGGTATGGGACTGTAGGTGGAGGTATGTGACTGTAGGTGGAGGTATGTGACTGTAGGTGGAGGTATAGAGGTATGTGACTGTAGGTGGAGGTAAAGGACTGTAGGTGGAGGTATGTGACTGTAGGTGGAGGTATGTGACTGTAGGTGGAGGTATGTGACTGTAGGTGGAGGTAAAGAGGTATGTGACTGTAGGTGGAGGTAAAGAGGTATGGGTCTGTAGGTGGAGGTATAGAGGTATGTGACTGTAGGTGGAGGTATGTGACTGTAGGTGGAGGTATGTGACTGTAGGTGGAGGTATAGAGGTATGTGACTGTAGGTGGAGGTAAAGAGGTATGTGACTGTAGGTGGAGGTATAGAGGTATCGGACTGTAGGTGGAGGTATAGAGGTATGTGACTGTAGGTGGAGGTAAAGAGGTATGTGACTGTAGGTGGAGGTATAGAGGTATGTGACTGTAGGTGGAGGTAAAGAGGTATGGGACTGTAGGTGGAGGTATGGGACTGTAGGTGGAGGTATGTGACTGTAGGTGGAGGTATAGAGGTATGTGACTGTAGGTGGAGGTATAGAGGTATATGACTGTAGGTGGAGGTATAGAGGTATGGGACTGTAGGTGGAGGTATGGGACTGTAGGTGGAGGTATGGGACTGTAGGTGGAGGTAAAGAGGTATGTGACTGTAGGTGGAGGTATAGAGGTATGGGACTGTAGGTGGAGGTATGGGACTGTAGGTGGAGGTATGTGACTGTAGGTGGAGGTATAGAGGTATGTGACTGTAGGTGGAGGTATGTGACTGTAGGTGAAGGTATAGAGGTATGTGACTGTAGGTGGAGGTATAGAGGTATGGGACTGTAGGTGGAGGTATGTGACTGTAGGTGGAGGTAAAGAGGTATGTGACTGTAGGTGGAGGTATAGAGGTATGTGACTGTAGGTGGAGGTATAGAGGTATGTGACTGTAGGTGGAGGTAAAGAGGTATGTGACTGTAGGTGGAGGTATAGAGGTATGTGACTGTAGGTGGAGGTATAGAGGTATGGGACTGTAGGTGGAGGTAAAGAGGTATGTGACTGTAGGTGGAGGTATAGAGGTATGTGACTGTAGGTGGAGGTATAGAGGTATGGGACTGTAGGTGGAGGTAAAGAGGTATGTGACTGTAGGTGGAGGTATAGAGGTATGTGACTGTAGGTGGAGGTATGTGACTGTAGGTGGAGGTAAAGGACTGTAGGTGGAGGTATGTGACTGTAGGTGGAGGTATGTGACTGTAGGTGGAGGTATGTGACTGTAGGTGGAGGTAAAGAGGTATGTGACTGTAGGTGGAGGTAAAGAGGTATGGGTCTGTAGGTGGAGGTATAGAGGTATGTGACTGTAGGTGGAGGTATAGAGGTATGACTATAAGTGGAGGTATAGAGGTATGACTATAAGTGGAGGTATAAAGGTATGTGACTGTAGGTGGAGGTATAAAGGTATGTGACTGTAGGTGGAGGTATAGAGGTATGTGACTGTAGGTGGAGGTAAAGAGGTATGTGACTGTAGGTGGAGGTAAAGAGGTATGTGACTGTAGGTGGAGGTATAGAGGTATGTGACCGTAGGTGGAGGTAAAGAGGTATGTGACCGTAGGTGGAGGTATAGAGGTATGTGACTGTAGGTGGAGGTATAGAGGTATGTGACCGTAGGTGGAGGTAAAGAGGTATGTGACCGTAGGTGGAGGTATAGAGGTATGTGACTGTAGGTGGAGGTAAAGAGGTATATGACTGTAGGTGGAGGTATAGAGGTATGTGACTGTAGGTGGAGGTAAAGAGGTATATGACTGTAGGTGGAGGTAAAGAGGTATGTGACTGTAGGTGGAGGTATAGAGGTATGTGACTGTAGGTGGAGGTAAAGAGGTATATGACTGTAGGTGGAGGTAAAGAGGTATGTGACTGTAGGTGGAGGTATAGAGGTATGTGACTGTAGGTGGAGGTAAAGAGGTATATGACTGTAGGTGGAGGTATAGAGGTATGTGACTGTAGGTGGAGGTAAAGAGGTATGGGACTGTAGGTGGAGGTATGGGACTGTAGGTGGAGGTATGTGACTGTAGGTGGAGGTATAGAGGTATGTGACTGTAGGTGGAGGTATAGAGGTATATGACTGTAGGTGGAGGTATAGAGGTATGGGACTGTAGGTGGAGGTATGGGACTGTAGGTGGAGGTATGTGACTGTAGGTGGAGGTAAAGAGGTATGTGACTGTAGGTGGAGGTATAGAGGTATGGGACTGTAGGTGGAGGTATGTGACTGTAGGTGGAGGTATAGAGGTATGTGACTGTAGGTGGAGGTATGTGACTGTAGGTGGAGGTATAGAGGTATGTGACTGTAGGTGGAGGTATAGAGGTATGGGACTGTAGGTGGAGGTATGTGACTGTAGGTGGAGGTATGTGACTGTAGGTGGAGGTAAAGAGGTATGTGACTGTAGGTGGAGGTAAAGAGGTATGGGTCTGTAGGTGGAGGTATAGAGGTATGTGACTGTAGGTGGAGGTATAGAGGTATGTGACTGTAGGTGGAGGTATGGGACTGTAGGTGGAGGTATGTGACTGTAGGTGGAGGTATAGAGGTATGTGACTGTAGGTGGAGGTAAAGAGGTATGGGACTGTAGGTGGAGGTATGTGACTGTAGGTGGAGGTATGTGACTGTAGGTGGAGGTATAGAGGTATGTGACTGTAGGTGGAGGTAAAGGACTGTAGGTGGAGGTATGTGACTGTAGGTGGAGGTATGTGACTGTAGGTGGAGGTATGTGACTGTAGGTGGAGGTAAAGAGGTATGTGACTGTAGGTGGAGGTAAAGAGGTATGGGTCTGTAGGTGGAGGTATAGAGGTATGTGACTGTAGGTGGAGGTATGTGACTGTAGGTGGAGGTATAGAGGTATGACTATAAGTGGAGGTATAGAGGTATGACTATAAGTGGAGGTATAAAGGTATGTGACTGTAGGTGGAGGTATAAAGGTATGTGGCTGTAGGTGGAGGTATAGAGGTATGTGACTGTAGGTGGAGGTAAAGAGGTATGTGACTGTAGGTGGAGGTAAAGAGGTATGTGACTGTAGGTGGAGGTAAAGAGGTATGTGACTGTAGGTGGAGGTATAGAGGTATGTGACTGTAGGTGGAGGTATAGAGGTATGTGACTGTAGGTGGAGGTAAAGAGGTATGTGACCGTAGGTGGAGGTATAGAGGTATGTGACTGTAGGTGGAGGTAAAGGACTGTAGGTGATGAATTTACTGTGTTAAATGAGGCCTCACCTCCTGGCTACACTAGTGACCATATCCCCCGTGCATCCCGCAAAGGCGGAGGTGTTGCTAACATTTACGATAGCAAATTTCAATTTACAAAAAAAAAAATGACGTTTTCGTCTTTTGAGCTTCTAGTCATGAAATCTATGCAGCCTACTCAATCACTTTTTATAGCTACTGTTTACAGGCCTCCTGGGTCATATACAGCGTTCCTCACTGAGTTCCCTGAATTCCTATCGGACCTTGTAGTCATAGCAGATAATATTCTAATCTTTGGTGACTTTAATATTCACATGGAAAAGTCCACAGACCCACTCCAAAAGGCTTTCGGAGCCATCATCGATTCAGTGGGTTTTGTCCAACATGTCTCTGGACCCACTCACTGTCACAGTCATACGCTGGACCTAGTTTTGTCCCATGGAATAAATGTTGTGGATCTTAATGTTTTTCCTCATAATCCAGGACTATCGGACCACCATTTTATTACGTTTGCAATTGCAACAATGTAAAGAGGTAAAGAGGTATGTGACTGTAGGTGGAGGTAAAGAGGTATGTGACTGTAGGTGGAGGTATAGAGGTATGTGACTGTTGGTGGAGGTATAGAGGTATGTGACTGTAGGTGGAGGTAAAGAGGTATGTGACTGTAGGTGGAGGTATAGAGGTATGTGACTGTAGGTGGAGGTATAGAGGTATGGGACTGTAGGTGGAGGTATAGAGGTATGGGACTGTAGGTGGAGGTAAAGAGGTATGTGACTGTAGGTGGAGGTATAGAGGTATGTGACTGTAGGTGGAGGTATAGAGGTATGGGACTGTAGGTGGAGGTATAGAGGTATGGGACTGTAGGTGGAGGTAAAGAGGTATGTGACTGTAGGTGGAGGTATAGAGGTATGTGACTGTAGGTGGAGGTAAAGAGGTATGTGACTGTAGGTGGAGGTATAGAGGTATGGGACTGTAGGTGGAGGTATAGAGGTATGGGACTGTAGGTGGAGGTAAAGAGGTATGGGACTGTAGGTGGAGGTATAGAGGTATGGGACTGTAGGTGGAGGTATAGAGGTATGTGACTGTAGGTGGAGGTAAAGAGGTATGGGACTGTAGGTGGAGGTATAGAGGTATGGGACTGTAGGTGGAGGTATAGAGGTATGGGACTGTAGGTGGAGGTATAGAGGTATGTGACTGTAGGTGGAGGTAAAGAGGTATGGGACTGTAGGTGGAGGTATAGAGGTATGGGACTGTAGGTGGAGGTAAAGAGGTATGTGACTGTAGGTGGAGGTAAAGAGGTATGGGACTGTAGGTGGAGGTATAGAGGTATGGGACTGTAGGTGGAGGTAAAGAGGTATGGGACTGTAGGTGGAGGTATGTGACTGTAGGTGGAGGTATGTGACTGTAGGTGGAGGTATAGAGGTATGTGACTGTAGGTGGAGGTAAAGGACTGTAGGTGGAGGTATGTGACTGTAGGTGGAGGTATGTGACTGTAGGTGGAGGTATGTGACTGTAGGTGGAGGTAAAGAGGTATGTGACTGTAGGTGGAGGTAAAGAGGTATGGGTCTGTAGGTGGAGGTATAGAGGTATGTGACTGTAGGTGGAGGTATAGAGGTATGTGACTGTAGGTGGAGGTATGGGACTGTAGGTGGAGGTATGTGACTGTAGGTGGAGGTATAGAGGTATGTGACTGTAGGTGGAGGTAAAGAGGTATGGGACTGTAGGTGGAGGTATGTGACTGTAGGTGGAGGTATGTGACTGTAGGTGGAGGTATAGAGGTATGTGACTGTAGGTGGAGGTAAAGGACTGTAGGTGGAGGTATGTGACTGTAGGTGGAGGTATGTGACTGTAGGTGGAGGTATGTGACTGTAGGTGGAGGTAAAGAGGTATGTGACTGTAGGTGGAGGTAAAGAGGTATGGGTCTGTAGGTGGAGGTATAGAGGTATGTGACTGTAGGTGGAGGTATGTGACTGTAGGTGGAGGTATAGAGGTATGACTATAAGTGGAGGTATAGAGGTATGACTATAAGTGGAGGTATAAAGGTATGTGACTGTAGGTGGAGGTATAAAGGTAGTATCACATTTTCATTTCACTTCATTACAGTACAACGGTTTGATTTGTTTGATCGTAGCTAGCCAGCTACATAGCCGTCTTTGTATCTAAGACAATTGTGTAGTCTAGAGCGATTTTCTAGGTTAGCTTTCTAGGTTAGCTGGCCAGCTATTGTCGTTCTTCTACTGTTTGAATAGCAGCACCGTAGTAACTATTACAGTACAACGGTTTGTTTTGTTTGATCGTAGCTAGCTAGATACATAGCCGTCTTTGTATCTAAGACAATTGTGTAGCCTAGAGCGATTTTCTAGGTTAGCCAGCCAGCTATTGTCGTTCTTTTAAGTAACGGAACGCAATCAACCTTGCTAGCTAGCCAGCTAGCCCCGAATAGCAGCACTGTAGAAACTATTACACTCGACGGAACGACTTGATTAGTGTAGTGTCAACATCGCAGCCACTACCAGCTAGCCTACTCCAGCAGTACTGTTTCATTTCAATCATTTTAGTCAATAAGATTCTTGCTACGTAAGCTTAACTTTCTGAACATTCGAGACGTGTAGTCCACTTGTCATTCCAATCTCCTTTGCATTAGCGTAGCCTCTTCTGTACCCTGTTAACTATGTGTCTATCTATCCCTGTTCTCTCCTCTCTGCACAGACCATACAAACGCTCCACACCGCGTGGCCGCGGCCACCCTAATCTGGTGGTCCCAGCGCGCACGACCCACGTGGAGTTCCTGGTCTCCGGTAGCCTCTGGAACTGCCGATCTGCGGCCAACAAGGCAGAGTTCATCTCAGCCTATGCCTCCCTCCAGTCCCTCGACTTCCTGGCACTGACGGAAACATGGATCACCACAGATAACACTGCTACTCCTACTGCTCTCTCTTCGTCCACCCACGTGTTCTCGCACACCCCGAGAGCTTCTGGTCAGCGGGGTGGTGGCACCGGGATCCTAATCTCTCCCAAGTGGTCATTCTCTCTCTCCCCTTACCCATCTATCTATCGCCTCCTTTGAATTCCATGCTGTCACAGTTACCAGCCCTTTCAAGCTTAACATTCTTATCATTTATCGCCCTCCAGGTTCCCTCGGAGAGTTCATCAATGAGCTTGATGCCTTGATAAGCTCCTTTCCTGAGGACGGCTCACCTCTCACAGTCCTGGGCGACTTTAACCTCCCCACGTCTACCTTTGACTCATTCCTCTCTGCCTCCTTCTTTCCACTCCTCTCCTCTTTTGACCTCACCCTCTCACCTTCCCCCTACTCACAAGGCAGGCAATACGCTCGACCTCATCTTTACTAGATGCTGTTCTTCCACTAACCTCACTGCAACTCCCCTCCAAGTCTCCGACCACTACCTTGTATCCTTTTCCCTCTCGCTCTCATCCAACACTTCCCACACTGCCCCTACTCGGATGGTATCGCGCCGTCCCAACCTTCGCTCTCTCTCCCCCGCTACTCTTTCCTCTTCCATCCTTTCATCTCTTCCCTCTGCTCATACCTTCTCCAACCTTTCTCCTGACTCTGCCTCCTCAACCCTCCTCTCTTCCCTTTCTGCATCCTTTGACTCTCTATGTCCCCTATCCTCCAGGCCGGCTCGGTCCTCCCTCCCGCTCCGTGGCTCGATGACTCATTGCGAGCTCACAGAACAGAGCTCCGGGCAGCCGAGCGGAAATGGAGGAAAACCCGCCTCCCTGCGGA
The DNA here is from genome assembly GCF_036934945.1 of Oncorhynchus masou masou. NCBI lineage: Eukaryota > Metazoa > Chordata > Actinopteri > Salmoniformes > Salmonidae > Oncorhynchus > Oncorhynchus masou. The sequence continues at coordinate 22,384 of NW_027008346.1, read as the reverse complement.
CCTGGCATCCTTTCACTCCCTCCTCTCTACATTTTCCTCCTCTGTCTCTGCTGCTAAAGCCACTTTCTACCACTCTAAATTCCAAGCATCTGCCTCTAACCCTAGGAAGCTCTTTGCCACCTTCTCCTCCCTTCTGAATCCTCCTCCACTCCCCCCCTCCTCCCTCTCTGCAGATGACTTCGTCAACCATTTTGAAAAGAAGGTCGACGACATCCGATCCTCGTTTGCTAAGTCAAACGACACCGCTGGTTCTGCTCACACTGCCCTACCCTGTGCTCTGACCTCTTTCTCCCCTCTCTCTCCAGATGAAATCTCGCTTCTTGTGACGGCCGGCCGCCCAACAACCTGCCCGCTCGACCCTATCCCCTCCTCTCTCCTCCAGACCATTTCCGGGGACCTTCTCCCTTACCTCACCTCGCTCATCAACTCATCCCTGACCGCTGGCTACGTCCCTTCCGTCTTCAAGAGAGCGAGAGTTGCACCCCTTCTGAAGAAACCTACACTCGATCCCTCCGATGTCAACAACTACAGACCAGTATCCCTTCTTTCTTTTCTCTCCAAAACTCTTGAACGTGCCGTCCTTGGCCAGCTCTCCCTCTATCTCTCTCAGAATGACCTTCTTGATCCAAATCAGTCAGGTTTCAAGACTAGTCATTCAACTGAGACTGCTCTTCTCTGCATCACGGAGGCGCTCCGCACTGCTAAAGCTAACTCTCTCTCCTCTGCTCTCATCCTTCTAGACCTATCGGCTGCCTTCGATACTGTGAACCATCAGATCCTCCTCTCCACCCTCTCCGAGTTGGGCATCTCCGGCGCGCCCACGCTTGGATTGCGTCCTACCTGACAGGTCGCTCCTACCATCTGTCTCCTCGTCACGCGCTCTCACCACTGGTGTCCCCCAGGGCTCTGTTCTAGGCCCTCTCCTATTCTCGCTATACACCAAGTCACTTGGCTCTGTCATAACCTCACATGGTCTCTCCTATCATTGCTATGCAGACGACACACAATTAATCTTCTCCTTTCCCCCTTCTGATGACCAGGTGGCGAATCGCATCTCTGCATGTCTGGCAGACATATCAGTGTGGATGACGGATCACCACCTCAAGCTGAACCTCGGCAAGACGGAGCTGCTCTTCCTCCCGGGGAAGGACTGCCCGTTCCATGATCTCGCCATCACGGTTGACAACTCCATTGTGTCCTCCTCCCAGAGCGCTAAGAACCTTGGCGTGATCCTGGACAACACCCTGTCGTTCTCAACCAACATCATGGCGTGGCCCGTTCCTGTAGGTTCATGCTCTACAACATCCGCAGAGTACGACCCTGCCTCACCCAGGAAGCGGCGCAGGTCCTAATCCAGGCACTTGTCATCTCCCGTCTGGATTACTGCAACTCGCTGTTGGCTGGGCTCCCTGCCTGTGCCATTAAACCCTACAACTCATCCAGAACGCCGCAGCCCGTCTGGTGTTCAACCTTCCCAAGTTCTCTCACGTCACCCCCGCTCCTCCGCTCTCTCCACTGGCTTCCAGTTGAAGCTCGCATCCGCTACAAGACCATGGTGCTTGCCTACGGAGCTGTGAGGGGAACGGCACCGCAGTACCTCCAGGCTCTGATCAGGCCCTACACCCAAGCAAGGGCACTGCGTTCATCCTCCTCTGGCCTGCTCGCCTCCCTACCATTGAGGAAGTACAGTTCCCGCTCAGCCCAGTCAAAACTGTTCGCTGCTCTGGCCCCCAATGGTGGAACAAACTCCCTCACGACGCCAGGACAGCGGAGTCAATCACCACCTTCCGGAGACACCTGAAACCCCACCTCTTCAAGGAATACCTAGGATAGGATAAGTAATCCTTCTCACCCCCCCCTTAATGACTTAGATGCACTATTGTAAAGTGGCTGTTCCACTGGATGTCAGAAGGTGAATTCACCAATTTGTAAGTCGCTCTGGATAAGAGCGTCTGCTAAATGACTTAAATGTATGTGGCTGTAGGTGGAGGTATAGAGGTATGTGACTGTAGGTGGAGGTAAAGAGGTATGTGACTGTAGGTGGAGGTAAAGAGGTATGTGACTGTAGGTGGAGGTAAAGAGGTATGTGACTGTAGGTGGAGGTATAGAGGTATGTGACTGTAGGTGGAGGTAAAGAGGTATGTGACCGTAGGTGGAGGTATAGAGGTATGTGACTGTAGGTGGAGGTAAAGGACTGTAGGTGATGAATTTACTGTGTTAAATGAGGCCTCACCTCCTGGCTACACTAGTGACCATATCCCCGTGCATCCCGCAAAGGCGGAGGTGTTGCTAACATTTACGATAGCAAATTTCAATTTACAAAAAAAAAAAAATGACGTTTTCGTCTTTTGAGCTTCTAGTCATGAAATCTATGCAGCCTACTCAATCACTTTTTATAGCTACTGTTTACAGGCCTCCTGGGTCATATACAGCGTTCCTCACTGAGTTCCCTGAATTCCTATCGGACCTTGTAGTCATAGCAGATAATATTCTAATCTTTGGTGACTTTAATATTCACATGGAAAAGTCCACAGACCCACTCCAAAAGGCTTTCGGAGCCATCATCGATTCAGTGGGTTTTGTCCAACATGTCTCTGGACCCACTCACTGTCACAGTCATACGCTGGACCTAGTTTTGTCCCATGGAATAAATGTTGTGGATCTTAATGTTTTTCCTCATAATCCAGGACTATCGGACCACCATTTTATTACGTTTGCAATTGCAACAAATAATCTGCTCAGACCCCAACCAAGGAACATCAAAAGTCGTGCTATAAATTCACAGACAACACAAAGATTCCTTGATGTCCTTCCAGATTCCCTCTGTCTACCCAATGACACCAGAGGACAAAAATCAGTTAACCACCTAACTGAGGAACTCAATTTAACCTTGCGCAATACCCTAGATGCAGTTGCACCCCTAAAAACTAAAAACATTTCTCATAAGAAACTAGCTCCCTGGTACACAGAAAATACCCGAGCTCTGAAGCAAGCTTCCAGAAAATTGGAACGGAAATGGCGCCACACCAAACTGGAAGTCTTCCGTCTAGCTTGGAAAGACAGTACCGTGCAGTACCGAAGAGCCCTTACTGCTGCTCGATCATCCTATTTTTCTAACTTAATTGAGGACAATAAGAACAATCCAAAATTCCTTTTTGATACGGTCGCAAAGCTAACTAAAAAGCAGCATTCCCCAAGAGAGGATGACTTTCACTTTAGCAGTGATAAATTCATGAACTTCTTTGAGGAAAAAATTATGATTATTAGAAAGCAAATTACAGACTCCTCTTTAAATCTGCGTATTCCTTCAAAGCTCAGTTGTCCTGAGTCTGCACAACTCTGCGTGGACCTAGGATCAAGAGAGACGCTCAAGTGTTTTAGTACTATATCTCTTGACACAATGATGAAAATAATCATGGCCTCTAAACCTTCAAGCTGCTTACTGGACCCTATTCCAACTAAACTACTGAAAGAGCTGCTTCCTGTGCTTGGCCCTCCTATGTTGAACATAATAAACGGCTCTCTATCCACCGGATGTGTACCAAACTCACTAAAAGTGGCAGTAATAAAGCCTCTCTTGAAAAAGCCAAACCTTGACCCAGAAAATATAAAAAACTATCGGCCTATATCGAATCTTCCATTCCTCTCAAAATCTTAGAAAAGGCTGTTGCTCAGCAACTCACTGCCTTCCTGAAGACAAACAATGTATATGAAATGCTTCAGTCTGGTTTTAGACCCCATCATAGCACTGAGACGGCACTTGTGAAGGTGGTAAATGACATTTTAATGGCATCGGACCGAGGCTCTGCATCTGTCCTCGTGCTCCTAGACCTTAGTGCTGCTTTTGATACCATCGATCACCACATTCTTTTGGAGAGATTGGAAACCCAAATTGGTCTACACGGACAAGTTCTGGCCTGGTTTAGATCTTATCTGTCGGAAAGATATCAGTTTGTCTCTGTGGATGGTTTGTCCTCTGACAAATCAACCGTAAATTTCGGTGTTCCTCAAGGTTCCGTTTTAGGACCGCTGTTGTTTTCACTATATATTTTACCTCTTGGGGATGTTATTCGAAAACATAATGTTAACTTTCACTGCTATGCGGATGATACACAGCTGTACATTTCAATGAAACATGGTGAAGCCCCAAAATTGCCCTCGCTAGAAGCATGTGTTTCAGACATAAGGAAGTGGATCAAATCAAAATCAAATCAAATCAAATTTATTTATATAGCCCTTCGTACATCAGCTGATATCTCAAAGTGCTGTACAGAAACCCAGCCTAAAACCCCAAACAGCAAGCAATGCAGGTGTAGAAGCACGGTGGCTAGGAAAAACTCCCTAGAAAAGCCAAAACCTAGGAAGAAACCTAGAGAGGAACCAGGCTATGTGGGGTGGCCAGTCCTCTTCTGGCTGTGCCGGGTAGAGATTATAACGGAACATGGCCAAGATGTTCAAATGTTCATAAATGACCAGCATGGTCGAATAATAATAAGGCAGAACAGTTGAAACTGGAGCAGCAGCACGGCCAGGTGGACTGGGGACAGCAAGGAGTCATCATGTCAAGTAGTCCTGGGGCATGGTCCTAGGGCCGCGGTTCAGTTGAAACTGGAGCAGCAGCACGGCCAGGTGGACTGGGGACAGCAAGGAGTCATCATGTCAGGTAGTCCTGGGGCATGGTCCTAGGGCTCAGGTCCTCCGAGAGAGAGAAGGAGAGAATTAGAGAACGCACACTTAGATTCACACAGGACACCGAATTGGACAGGAGAAGTACTCCAGATATAACAAACTGACCCTAGCCCCCCGACACATAAACTACTGCAGCATAAATACTGAAGGCTGAGACAGGAGGGGTCAGGAGACACTGTGGCCCCACCCGAGGACACCCCCGGACAGGGCCAAACAGGAAGGATATAACCCCACCCACTATGCCAAAGCACAGCCCCCACACCACTGGAGGGATATCTTCAACCACCAACTTACCATCCTGAGACAAAGCTGAGTATTGCCCGCAAAGATCTCCGCCACGGCACAACCCAAGGGGGGGGGGCGCCAACCCAGACAGGATGACCACATCAGTGAATCAACCCACTCAGGTGACGCACCCCCTCAGGGACGGCATGAGAGAGCCCCAGCAAGCCAGTGACTCAGCCCCTGTAATAGGGTTAGAGGCAGAGAATCCCAGTGGAAAGAGGGGAACCGGCCAGGCAGAGACAGCAAGGGTGGTTCGTTGCTCCAGAGCCTTTCCGTTCACCTTCCCACTCCTGGGCCAGACTACACTCAATCATATGACCCACTGAAGAGATGAGTCTTCAGTAAAGACTTAAAGGTTGAGACCGAGTTTGCGTCTCTGACATGGGTAGGCAGACCGTTCCATAAAAATGGAGCTCTATAGGAGAAAGCCCTGCCTCCAGCTGTTTGCTTAGAAATTCTAGGGACAATTAGGAGGCCTGCGTCTTGTGACCGTAGCGTACGTGTAGGTATGTACGGCAGGACCAAATCAGAGAGATAGGTAGGAGCAAGCCCATGCAATGCTTTGTAGGTTAGCAGTAAAACCTTGAAATCAGCCCTTGCTTTGACAGGAAGCCAGTGTAGGGAGGCTAGCACTGGAGTAATATGATCAAATTTTTTGGTTCTAGTCAGGATTCTAGCAGCCGTATTTAGCACTAACTGAAGTTTATTTAGTGCTTTATCCGGGTAGCCGGAAAGTAGAGCATTGCAGTAGTCTAACCTGGAAGTGACAAAAGCATGGATTAATTTTTCTGCATCATTTTTGGACAGAAAGTGGATGGCAGCAAACTTTCTACTTTTAAACTCGGATAAAACAGAGATGCTTGTTCTAGGTCCCAAGAAACAAAGAGATCTTCTGTTGAATCTGACAATTAATCTTAATGGTTGTACAGTCATCTCAAATAAAACTGTGAAGGACCTCGGCGTTACTCTGGACCCTGATCTCTCTTTTGAAGAACATATCAAGACCATTTCAAGGACAGCTTTTTTCCATCTACGTAACATTGCAAAAATCAGAAACTTTCTGTCCAAAAATGATGCAGAAAAATTAATCCATGCTTTTGTCGCTTCTAGGTTGGACTACTGCAATGCTCTACTTTCCGGCTACCCGGATAAAGCACTAAATAAACTTCAGTTAGTGCTAAATACGGCTGCTAGAATCCTGACTAGAACCAAAAAATTTGATCATATTACTCCAGTGCTAGCCTCCTACACTGGCTTCCTGTCAAAGCAAGGGCTGATTTCAAGGTTTTACTGCTAACCTACAAAGCATTGCATGGGCTTGCTCCTACCTATCTCTCTGATTTGGTCCTGCCGTACATACCTACACGTACGCTACGGTCACAAGACGCAGTCCTCCTAATTGTCCCTAGAATTTCTAAGCAAACAGCTGGAGGCAGGGCTTTCTCCTATAGAGCTCCATTTTTATGGAACGGTCTGCCTACCCATGTCAGAGACGCAAACTCGGTCTCAACCTTTAAGTCTTTACTGAAGACTCATCTCTTCAGTGGGTCATATGATTGAGTGTAGTCTGGCCCAGGAGTGGGAAGGTGAACGGAAAGGCTCTGGAGCAACGAACCACCCTTGCTGTCTCTGCCTGGCCGGTTCCCCTCTTTCCACTGGGATTCTCTGCCTCTAACCCTGTTACAGGGGCTGAGTCACTGGCTTGCTGGGGCTCTCTCATGCCGTCCCTGGAGGGGGTGCGTCACCTGAGTGGGTTGATTCACTGATGTGGTCATCCTGTCTGGGTTGGCGCCCCCTTGGGTTGTGCCGTGGCGGAGATCTTTGCGGGCTATACTCAGCTTTGTCTCAGGATGGTAAGTTGGTGGTTGAAGATATCCCTCCAGTGGTGTGGGGGCTGTGCTTTGGCAAAGTGGGTGGGGTTATATCCTTCCTGTTTGGCCCTGTCCGGGGTGTCCTCGGGTGGGGCCACAGTGTCTCCTGACCCCTCCTGTCTCAGCCTCCAGTATTTATGCTGCAGAAGTTTATGTGTCGGGGGCTGGGGTCAGTTTGTTATATCTGGAGTACTTCTCCTGTCCAATTCGGTGTCCTGTGTGAATCTAAGTGTGCGTTCTCTAATTCTCTCCTTCTCTCTCTCGGAGGACCTGAGCCCTAGGACCATGCCCCAGGACTACCTGACATGATGACTCCTTGCTGTCCCCAGTCCACCTGGCCGTGCTGCTGCTCCAGTTTCAACTGACCTGAGCCCTAGGACCATGCCCCAGGACTACTTGACATGATGACTCCTTGCTGTCCCCAGTCCACCTGGCCGTGCTGCTGCTCCAGTTTCAACTGTTCTGCCTTATTATTATTCGACCATGCTGGTCATTTATGAACATTTGAACATCTTGGCCATGTTCTGTTATAATCTCTACCCGGCACAGCCAGAAGAGGACTGGCCACCCCACATAGCCTGGTTCCTCTCTAGGTTTCTTCCTAGGTTTTGGCTTTTCTAGGGAGTTTTTCCTAGCCACCGTGCTTCTACACCTGCATTGCTTGCTGTTTGGGGTTTTAGGCTGGGTTTCTGTACAGCACTTTGAGATATCAGCTGATGTACGAAGGGCTATATAAATAAATTTGATTTGATTTGATTTTGATTTGTGACTGTAGGTGGAGGTAAAGAGGTATATGACTGTAGGTGGAGGTATAGAGGTATGTGACTGTAGGTGGAGGTAAAGAGGTATATGACTGTAGGTGGAGGTAAAGAGGTATGTGACTGTAGGTGGAGGTATAGAGGTATGTGACTGTAGGTGGAGGTAAAGAGGTATATGACTGTAGGTGGAGGTAAAGAGGTATGTGACTGTAGGTGGAGGTATAGAGGTATGTGACTGTAGGTGGAGGTAAAGAGGTATATGACTGTAGGTGGAGGTAAAGAGGTATGTGACTGTAGGTGGAGGTAAAGAGGTATGGGTCTGTAGGTGGAGGTATAGAGGTATGTGACTGTAGGTGGAGGTATGTGACTGTAGGTGGAGGTATAGAGGTATGACTATAAGTGGAGGTATAGAGGTATGACTATAAGTGGAGGTATAAAGGTATGTGACTGTAGGTGGAGGTATAAAGGTATGTGGCTGTAGGTGGAGGTATAGAGGTATGTGACTGTAGGTGGAGGTAAAGAGGTATGTGACTGTAGGTGGAGGTAAAGAGGTATGTGACTGTAGGTGGAGGTATAGAGGTATGTGACTGTAGGTGGAGGTAAAGAGGTATGTGACCGTAGGTGGAGGTATAGAGGTATGTGACCGTAGGTGGAGGTAAAGAGGTATATGACTGTAGGTGGAGGTATAGAGGTATGTGACTGTAGGTGGAGGTAAAGAGGTATATGACTGTAGGTGGAGGTAAAGAGGTATGTGACTGTAGGTGGAGGTATAGAGGTATGTGACTGTAGGTGGAGGTAAAGAGGTATATGACTGTAGGTGGAGGTATAGAGGTATGGGACTGTGGGAGTCCCCCTACACTCTGACCCTCTCTGTCATTATATACAGCTGGAGAAGGAGTCTGTCATTATATACAGCTGGAGAAGGAGTCTGTCATTATATACAGCTGGAGAAGGAGTCTGTCATTATATACAGCTGGAGAAGGAGTCTGTCATTATATACAGCTGGAGAAGGAGTCTGTCATTATATACAGCTGAAGAAGGATTCTGTCATTATATACACATGTATCCTCTACGAGAGGGCGGGGTCAGCTCCAATTAACAATGGGACCGACCAATCAGCTGCTTCGGGGAATTTCAAGAAGCCACCCTGAAACACACATATACTAAACCACAACACAGAAACTGGGGAACGTAATTTGCTTAATATAATTATTTTGTCATTATCGACTGAATTATACTTTTTTTTTAACACTTCAACCAGTAAAATGCTATTTATTTGATCAGGTAAATTGACTGAGAACACGTTCAATGACCTGGGGAATAGTTACAGGGAAGAGGAGATCAATTGGAAGCTGCGGATGATTAGGTGGCCACAGTGGTTTAAAGTACTTAAAAGTAAAAAATACTTTAAAGTACTACTTAAGTAGTTGTTTTGGGGTTTCTGTACTTTACTTTATTATTTATATTGTTGACAACTTTTAGTTTTACTTCAATACATTCATAAAGCAGATAATGTAATTTCTACTCCTTTACCAGAGGAAAGAGCGCCTCCCACTGGCCCTCCAACACCACTTCTAGCAGCATCTGGTCTCCCATCCAGGGACTGACCAGGACCAACCCTGCTTAGCTTCAGAGGCCATCAGTGGGATACAGGGTGGTCTGCTGCTGCTGATATACGACTGCTTTGCTATCAGTCTATCTCAACGAGCGTTAGCATTCTAGTTAACAACTGCTGCATCCAATAACCCTCTACACTCTACCTTAACCCTCTACACTCTACCTTAACCCTCTACACTCTACCTTAACCCTCTACACTCTACCTTAACCCTCTACACTCTACCTTAACCCTCTACACTCTACCTTAACCCTCTACACTCTAACCCCCTACACTCTAACCCCCTACACTCTAACCCCCTACACTCTAACCCTCTACATCTTATGAACACTTATTAAGGCAATGAGTCAGATTACACCTGTTGTAATAAACAGACATTTCAGGACTGAAAGCTAAATGACTTAAATGTAAATGTAAATGAAACCCAGCTGCCACATCAGGAGGCTAGACCACATATATGGTAAACACTCCCACCTAGTGGCCAGCGCTGGAATGACAGGCTGCATTTAATTTGCCAGCGACACTTCTCCGGTTTGACCGCTAGATGGCGCCACACTCGTCGTTTTGTAAATTGGAAAATCTCAATTGCGTTTCCTCGCATTCTCTCTGCTCGCCACCTTCTCAAAACCCAGGGGAGTAGAAGGTCAGAGGTGATGAACAGAGGGC
>NW_027008346.1:0-10000 GCF_036934945.1 Oncorhynchus masou masou | reverse complement strand
GGTTGTGTGGCCTGCCACTTCTCGGCCGAGCCGTTGTTGCTCCTAAACGTTTCCACTATAACTATAACAGCGCTTACAATTGACCCGGGGGAAGCTCTAATATAATAAAAACTAAAACATTTGACAAACTGACATTATATATGTTGAATATCACTGAGCTCTTCAGTAAGGCCTTTTTCTTTGAACCTTTATTTAACACGTCAAATTCTTATTTACAATGTCGGCCTACCAGGGAAAAATGGGTTAACTGCCTTGTTCAGGGGCAGAACGACAGCTTTTAACCTTGTCAGCTCAGGGATTTGAACTAGCAACCTTTCGGTTACTGGTCCAACTCTCCCACCACTAGACTACCTGCCTCCTCGACACTCTAACCACTAGGCTACCTACCTCCTCTACACTCTAACCACTAGACTACCTGCCTCCTCTACACTCTAACCACTAGGCTACCTGCCACCTCTACACTCTAACCACTAGGCTACCTACCTCCTCTACACTCTAACCACTAGACTACCTGCCGTCATTCCACTGCCAATGTTTCTATGGAGATTGCATGGCTGTGTGCTCGATTTATATCGTCTGCAGAGTGTAGTGATGTAGTTCAACCTCTGTGTGTCACGGCTGGCTGAAGGACTGGACCAAGGTGCAGCATGGTAAGCGTACATTTTCGTTTTTATAAAAAATGACGCAGACAAAACAAAGAACAAAAACAGTCCTCTGTACAGTGTAGTGATGTAGTTCACCCTCTGTGTGTAGCCAGTCCTCTGTACAGTGTAGTGATGTAGTTCACCCTCTGTGTGTAGCCAGTCCTCTGTACAGTGTAGTGACGTAGTTGTGTAGCCCACAGTCCACCAGTAGCAAGGTTTCAATTCAGTCCACCAGTAGCTAGGTTTCCATTCAGTCCACCAGTAGTCCATTTTGTTCCCCAGTATCTAGGTTTCCATTCAGACCACCAGTAGCTAGGTTTCCATTCAGTCCACCAGTAGCTAGGTTTCCATTCAGTCCTCCAGTAGCTAGGTTTCCATTCAGTCCTCCAGTAGCTAGGTTTCCATTCAGTCTACCAGTAGCTAGGTTTCCATTCAGTCCCCCAGTATCTAGGTTTCCATTCAGACCACCAGTAGCTAGGTTTCCATTCAGTCCACCAGTAGCTAGGTTTCTATTCAGTCCACCAGTAGCTAGGTTTCCATTCAGTCCACCAGTAGTCCATTCAGTCCACCAGTAGCTAGGTTTCCATTCAGTCCACCAGTAGCTAGGTTTCCATTCAGTCCACCAGTAGTCCATTCAGTCCACCAGTAGCTAGGTTTCCATTCAGTCCACCAGTAGTCCATTCAGTCCACCAGTAGCTAGGTTTCCATTCAGTCCACCAGTAGCTAGGTTTCCATTCAGTCCACCAGTAGCTAGGTTTCCATTCAGTCCACCAGTAGTCCATTCAGTCCACCAGTAGCTAGGTTTCCATTCAGACCACCAGTAGCTGGTTTCAATTCAGTCCACCAGTAGCTAGGTTTCCATTCAGTCCACCAGTAGTCCATTCAGTCCACCAGTAGTCCATTTTGTTCCCCAGTATCTAGGTTTCCATTCAGACCACCAGTAGCTGGTTTCCATTCAGTCCACCAGTAGTCCATTCAGTCCACCAGTAGCTAGGTTTCCATTCAGTCCTCCAGTAGCTAGGTTTCCATTCAGTCCACCAGTAGCTAGGTTTCTATTCAGTCCACCAGTAGTCCATTCAGTCCACCAGTAGCTAGGTTTCCATTCAGTCCACCAGTAGTCCATTCAGTCCACCAGTAGCTAGGTTTCCATTCAGTCCACCAGTAGCTAGGTTTCCATTCAGTCCACCAGTAGTCCATTCAGTCCACCAGTAGCTAGGTTTCCATTCAGTCCACCAGTAGTCCATTCAGTCCACCAGTAGCTAGGTTTCTATTCAGTCCACCAGTAGTCCATTCAGTCCACCAGTAGCTAGGTTTCCATTCAGTCCACCAGTAGTCCATTCAGTCCACCAGTAGCTAGGTTTCCATTCAGTCCACCAGTAGCTAGGTTTCCATTCAGTCCACCAGTAGTCCATTCAGTCCACCAGTAGCTAGGTTTCCATTCAGTCCACCAGTAGTCCATTCAGTCCACCAGTAGCTAGGTTTCCATTCAGTCCACCAGTAGCTAGGTTTCCATTCAGTCCACCAGTAGCTAGGTTTCCATTCAGTCCACCAGTAGTCCATTCAGTCCACCAGTAGCTAGGTTTCCATTCAGTCCACCAGTAGCTAGGTTTCCATTCAGTCCACCAGTAGCTAGGTTTCCATTCAGTCCACCAGTAGTCCATTCAGTCCACCAGTAGCTAGGTTTCCATTCAGTCCACCAGTAGCTAGGTTTCCATTCAGTCCACCAGTAGTCCATTCAGTCCACCAGTAGTCCATTCAGTCCACCAGTAGCTAGTTTTCCATTCAGTCCACCAGTATCTAGGTTTCCATTCAGTCCACCAGTAGCTAGGTTTCCATTCAGTCCACCAGTCCATTCAGTCAGCTAGTAGCTAGGTTTCCATTCAGTCCACCAGTAGCTAGGTTTCCATTCAGTCCACCAGTAGTCCATTCAGTCCACCAGTAGCTAGGTTTCCATTCAGTCCACCAGTAGCTAGGTTTCCATTCAGTCCACCAGTAGTCCATTCAGTCCACCAATAGCTAGGTTTCCATTCAGTCCACCAGTAGTCCATTCAGTCCACCAGTAGTCCATTCAGTCCACCAATAGCTAGGTTTCCATTCAGTCCACCAGTAGTCCATTCAGTCCACCAGTAGCTAGTTTTCCATTCAGTCCACCAGTAGCTAGGTTTCCATTCAGTCCACCAGTAGCTAGGTTTCCATTCAGTCCACCAGTAGTCCATTCAGTCCACCAGAAGTCCATTCAGTGCACCAGTAGTCCATTCAGTGCACCAGTAGTCTATTCAGTGCAACAGTAGTCCATTCAGTGCACCAGTAGTCCATTCAGTGCACCAGAAGTCCATTCAGTCCACCAGTAGTCCATTCAGTCCACCAGTAGCTAGGTTTCCATTCAGTCCACCAGTAGCTAGGTTTATATTCAGTCCACCAGTAGTCCATTCAGTCCACCAGTAGTCCATTCAGTCCACCAGTAGTCCATTCAGTCCACCAGTAGCTAGGTTTCCATTCAGTCCACCAGTAGCTAGGTTTCCATTCAGACCACCAGTAGCTAGGTTTCCATTCAGTCCTCCAGTAGCTAGGTTTCCATTCAGTCTACCAGTAGCTAGGTTTCCATTCAGTCCCCCAGTAGCTAGGTTTCCATTCAGTCCTCCAGTAGCTAGGTTTCCATTCAGTCCACCAGTAGCTAGGTTTATATTCAGTCCACCAGTAGTCTATTCAGTGCACCAGTAGTCTATTCAGTGCACCAGTAGTCCATTCAGTGCACCAGTAGTCCATTCAGTGCACCAGTCGTCCATTCAGTCCACCAGTAGTCCATTCAGTCCACCAGTAGCTAGTTTTCCATTCAGTCCACCAGTAGCTAGGTTTCCATTCAGTCCACCAGTAGCTAGGTTTCCATTCAGTCCACCAGTCCATTCAGTCAGCTAGTAGCTAGGTTTCCATTCAGTCCTCCAGTAGCTAGGTTTCCATTCAGTCTACCAGTAGCTAGGTTTCCATTCAGTCCCCCAGTAGCTAGGTTTCCATTCAGTCCTCCAGTAGCTAGGTTTCCATTCAGTCCACCAGTAGCTAGGTTTATATTCAGTCCACCAGTAGTCTATTCAGTGCACCAGTAGTCTATTCAGTGCACCAGTAGTCCATTCAGTGCACCAGTAGTCCATTCAGTGCACCAGAAGTCCATTCAGTCCACCAGTAGTCCATTCAGTCCACCAGTAGCTAGGTTTCCATTCAGTCTACCAGTAGCTAGGTTTCCATTCAGTCCTCCAGTAGCTAGGTTTCCATTCAGTCCACCAGTAGCTGGTTTCCATTCAGTCCACCAGTAGCTAGGTTTCCATTCAGTCCACCAGTAGCTAGGTTTCCATTCAGTCCGCCAGTAGCTGGGTTTCCATTCAGTCCACCAGTAGCTGGTTTCCATTCAGTCCACCAGTAGTCTATTCAGTCCACCAGTAGCTAGGTTTCCATTCAGTCCACCAGTAGTCTATTCAGTCCACCAGTAGCTAGGTTTCCATTCAGTCCACCAGTAGTCTATTCAGTCCACCAGTAGCTGGTTTCCATTCAGTCCACCAGTAGTCTATTCAGTCCACCAGTAGCTAGGTTTCCATTCAGTCCACCAGACGCTGGTTTCCATTCAGTCCACCAGTAGCTAGGTTTCCATTCAGTCCACCAGTAGCTAGGTTTCCATTCAGTCCACCAGTAGCTAGGTTTCCATTCAGTCCACCAGTAGCTAGGTTTCCATTCAGTCCACCAGTAGCTAGGTTTCCATTCAGTCCACCAGTAGCTAGGTTTCCATTCAGTCCACCAGTAGCTGGGTTTCAATTCAGTCCACCAGTAGCTAGGTTTCCATTCAGTCCACCAGTAGCTAGGTTTCCATTCAGTCCACCAGTAGCTAGGTTTCCATTCAGTCCACCAGTAGCTAGGTTTCCATTCAGTCCACCAGTAGCTGGTTTCCATTCAGTCCACCAGTAGCTGGTTTCCATTCAGTCCACCAGTAGCTAGGTTTCCATTCAGCCCACCAGTAGCTAGGGTTCCATTCAGTCCACCAGTAGCTAGGTTTCCATTCAGCCCACCATTAGCTGGTTTCCATTCAGTCCACCAGTAGCTAGGTTTCCATTCAGCCCACCAGTAGCTAGGTTTCCATTCAGTCCACCAGTAGCTAGGTTTCCATTCAGTCCACCAGTAGCTGGGTTTCAATTCAGTCCACCAGTAGCTAGGTTTCCATTCAGTCCACCAGTAGCTAGGTTTCCATTCAGTCCACCAGTAGCTAGGTTTCCATTCAGTCCACCAGTAGCTAGGTTTCCATTCAGTCCACCAGTAGCTAGGGTTCCATTCAGCCCACCAGTAGCTAGGGTTCCATTCAGCCCACCAGTAGCTGGTTTCCATTCAGTCCACCAGTAGCTAGGTTTCCATTCAGTCCACCAGTATCTAGGTTTCCATTCAGTCCACCAGTTTCCATTCAGTCCACCAGTAGCTAGGTTTCCATTCAGTCCACCAGTAGCTAGGGTTCCATTCAGTCCGCCAGTAGCTAGGTTTCCATTCAGTCCACCAGTTTCCATTCAGTCCACCAGTAGCTAGGGTTCCATTCAGTCCACCAGTAGTTTGGTTTGCTGGTTTCCATCAGGTTTGTGGATAAACGGCTGTGTGTCATGACATACTGCACATTATTTATGTAAATATCACAATGTAGGAATAAATCCGTCACTAGAATTTGAAATATGAACTTTATTTACTCATGTTTATATGAACATACATACAGTACAGCATAAAACGGCCTAGCAACCACCTAGCAACCAGGCTCAACTACGAGTTTACGCGCAGAAGGGTTCTTTAAAAACACATCCTCCTCCTCCTCTATCTCCATCTCTCTCTGAAAGTATCCATGTCTAGCGTTTATAGTGAATTAATCCCAAATGGCACCTTATTCCCTATATAGTGCACTACTTTAGACCAGGGCCCTATTCCCTATATAGTGAACTACTAGTGACCAGAGCCCTATTCCTTATATAGTGCACTACTTTAGACCAGAGCCCTATTCCCTATATAGTGAACTACTAGTGTCCAGAGCCCTATTCCCTATATAGTGCACTACTTTAGACCAGAGCCCTATTCCCTATATAGTGAACTACTAGTGACCAGAGCCCTATTCCCTATATAGTGCACTACTTTAGACCAGAGCCCTATTCCCTATACAGTGAACTACTTTAGACCAGAGCCCTATTCCCTATACAGTGAACTACTTTAGACCAGAGCCCTATTCCCTATATAGTGAACAACTAGTGACCAGAGCCCTATTCCCTATATAGTGAACTACTATAGACCAGAGCCCTATTCCCTATATAGTGAACGACTAGTGACCAGAGCCCTATTCCCTATATAGTAAACTACTAGTGACCAGAGCCCTATTCCCTATATAGTAAACTACTAGTGACCAGAGCCCTATTCCCTATATAGTGAACTACTAGTGACCAGAGCCCTATTCCCTATATAGTAAACTACTAGTGACCAGAGCCCTATTCCCTATATAGTGAACTACTAGTGACCAGAGCCCTATTCCCTATATAGTGAACTACTAGTGACCAGAGCCCTATTCCCTATATAGTGAACTACTAGTGACCAGAGCCCTATTCCCTATATAGTAAACTAGTAGTGACCAGGGCCCTATTCCCTATATAGTAAACTACTAGTGACCAGAGCCCTATTCCCTATATAGTAAACTACTAGTGACCAGAGCCCTATGGGAGAGTCCTATGGGTCCTGGTCCAAAGTAGTGCAGTACATAAGGATCCAAAGTAGTGCACTACATAAGGAATAGGGCTCTAGTTCACTATGTAGGGCCCTAGTCCAAAGTAGTGCACTACATAAGGAAAAGGGAACTAGTTCACTATGTAGGGACCTAGTCCAAAGTAGTGCCCTACATAAGGAATATATTTGGACATACATATATCAGAAATGGCCAAGCAACCGCCTGGCAACCGCCTAGCAACCAGGCTAAACTAAGAAGTTGTTAGGCAACCGATGGGCTCTAGTGCCCTGGTTACAAGCACTACAGGTAGGGAACACAGTGTCCACTACAGGTGGGGAACAGAGTGTCCACTACAGGTAGGGAACACAGTGTCCACTACAGGTAGGGAACACAGTGTCCACTACAGGTAGGGGACACAGTCTCCACTACAGGTAGGGAACACAGTGTCCACTACAGGTAGGGAACACAGTGTCCACTACAGGTAGGGAACACAGTGTCCACTACAGGTAGGGAACACAGTGTCCACTACAGGTGGGGAACACAGTGTCCACTACAGGTGGGGAACACAGTGTCCACTACAGGTGGGGAACAGAGTGTCCACTACAGGTGGGGAACACAGTGTCCACTACAGGTGGGGAACACAGTGTCCACTACAGGTAGGGAACACAGTGTCCACTACAGGTAGGGAACAGAGTGTCCACTACAGGTAGGGAACACAGTGTCCACTACAGGTAGGGAACACAGTGTCCACTACAGGTAGGGAACACAGTGTCCACTACAGGTAGGGAACAGAGTGTCCACTACAGGTAGGGAACAGAGTGTCCACTACAGGTAGGGAACACAGTGTCCACTACAGGTAGGGAACACAGTGCCCACTACAGGTAGGGAACACAGTGCCCACTACAGGTAGGGAACACAGTGCCCACTACAGGTAGGGAACAGAGAGTCCACTACAGGTAGGGAACACAGTGCCCACTACAGGTAGGGAACAGAGAGTCCACTACAGGTAGGGAACAGAGTGTCCACTACAGGTAGGGAACACAGTGTCCACTACAGGTAGGGAACAGAGTGCCCACTACAGGTAGGGAACACAGTGTCCACTACAGGTAGGGAACAGAGTGTCCACTACAGGTAGGGAACACAGTGTCCACTACAGGTAGGGAACAGAGTGCCCACTACAGGTAGGGAACACAGTGTCCACTACAGGTAGGGAACAGAGTGTCCACTACAGGTAGGGAACAGAGTGTCCACTACAGGTGGGGAACAGAGTGTCCACTACAGGTAGGGAACACAGTGCCCACTACAGGTAGGGAACACGGTGTCCACTACAGGTGGGGAACAGAGTGTCCACTACAGGTAGGGAACACAGTCTCCACTACAGGTAGGGAACACAGTGTCCACTACAGGTAGGGAACACAGTGTCCACTACAGGTAGGGAACACAGTGTCCACTACAGGTAGGGAACACAGTGTCCACTACAGGTAGGGAACACAGTGTCCACTACAGGTAGGGAACACAGTGCCCACTACAGGTAGGGAACACAGTGTCCACTACAGGTGGGGAACACAGTGTCCACTACAGGTGGGGAACACAGTGTCCACTACAGGTAGGGAACACAGTGCCCACTACAGGTAGGGAACACAGTGCCCACTACAGGTAGGGAACAGAGTGTCCACTACAGGTAGGGAACACAGTGTCCACTACAGGTAGGGAACACAGTGTCCACTATAGGTAGGGAATATGGTGTCCACTATAGGTAGGGAATATGGTGCCCACATTTTGGGAAGCAAGCAGTACATCTGTAGTGAGTCCAGCCCAGTCACCACAGAGAACACAGTCAAAACGCAGAACAACATTAAAACAGGGTCGTTCTGAATTCCAACTGGAGGTCAATTCATGTCCTAAATTTAAATTCCAATTGCAAAAAGGCCATTTATTTTCAACAACTTCTCAATAAACTGAAAAGTAAAAGCGATTTATTTAGTTTAAATCGAAATCACTTCCTGAATTGACTTTGACTACTGTTACGAATCCCTTTTGGCCCGACAGTCTAGGGGGGATGGTAATGAGACTCGTAACATAACTCATGCAAATTATTATTGTGACAAAGGAAAAGTGTGAACGAAATAAGCACGACAACTGAAATCTACCGTCAAACTCTAGGTTTATTTATAAACACACGGTAATGGGGGGAGCAGGAAAAGGGGCTGAGCTGGACCCAAGGAAAGAAACAATAAGTATTCAAAAACACCCCTAAGCTAGACTAGCCTACTTTAACAACAGCTAACTAACTAACCAATAATACAGTGGGTGGTCCAGTTCTAACTAGTGTATTTAACAAAGTTCACCTACGGGTAGTGTATGCCCATGGGCGACTTGTCTTGGTTTCCCCCTTTTCCACCAGCAACAAAAACACAAACACCATAACCAAAAACAATACTCACAGGTGATGACAAAGTGCTATGAGGTGCTTAAACAAAGAGAGGTTACGACACAAAGCGAGTGAAACACAGAGACCTACAGACATGGCATTTACAGAGAGATTGAGCTGAGCTCTAGAACAAACAAATGGGGTTTTTAAACCATGGGGAAGGAACTGTGATAGGTCAGGAAATTGGAGGAGGTGTGTCTTCTGATTGATGATTGGTTGTTGACTGATTGGGGAGTGATGATTTTCACCTGTGAGGGGAGAAGGAGAGAAAAGAAACACACACACAGGATACACACACACACAGGATAACTGTATCCGTAACAACTACCTTTTGAATTGGAATTGACCCCACCCCCCAAACTCTGCAAAAAAAAACTACTCTAACTACATTTCCCTGGTCCATGACTCCGCCTCCTCACTGCATGACGACGTGGGGCTCTATGTGGAAAAGCAGCTCGTCGTCGCCGCGACGAACCTCCAGGAGGAGGGGCCCGTCGCCTAGCAACGCCCCCTGCAGCTCGTCGGTGGTCCTGAGTGGGCGGCCGTTCAGCTTGAGGATCACGTCACCGGCCTCTATCCCGCCCCTTTTGTAGAAAAACGAGAGGTTCTCATTGGTCGTTGGTTCCTAAAGAAGGCTTCTTCCACATTGGTTCAGTGATGGCTCAACCTTGCCCTTTGATAGGCTAGCTAGCTGAACTACGTTTTTGATACAACGGATAAACCTATTGCATTAATCCATTCCTCCTTTCTCTCCAATCAGGGCCTTTGAGGTGTGTCACTGTGTGTCCGTGTGTGTGTGTGTCCGTGTGTGTGTGTGTGTGTCCGTGTGTGTGTCCGTGTGTGTGTGTGTATGTGTGGGTGTCACTGTGTGTTTGTGCATCTTTGCATAAGTGTGTGTGTGTGTGTGTGTGTGTGTGTGTGTGTGTGTGTGTGTCACTGTGTGTGTGTGTCACTGTGTGTGTGTGTCACTGTGTGTTTGTGCATCTTTGCATACATGTGTGTGTGTGTGTCAGTGTGTGTGTGTGTGTGTGTGTGTGTGTGTGTGTGTGTGTGTGTGTGTGTGTGTGTGTCCGTGTGTGTGCGTGTCCGTGTGTGTGCGTGTGTGTGTGTGAAAACACCTACCTGTGTGCGGGGGACTCAGGTATAACCTGATGGACCAACACTCCACTGGTGACATCATCAGGGAAGTCAGGATTCTGC
>NW_027008345.1:80999-108352 GCF_036934945.1 Oncorhynchus masou masou | reverse complement strand
GGCACATGTCCCACAACCCCCTCTGCCTGTCACCACACAGACACACACTGAATAATGTGTTAAAATGTCCCACAAACCCCTCTGCCTGTCACCACACAGACACACACTGAATAATGTGTTAAGATGTCCCACAACCCCCTCTGCCTGTCACCACACACAGACACACACTGAATAATGTGTTAAGATGTCCCACAACCCCCTCTGCCTGTCACCACACAGACACACACTGAGTAATGTGTTAAAATGTCCCACAACCCCCTCTGCCTGTCACCACACAGACACACACTGAATAATGTGTTAAAATGTCCCACAACCCCCTCTGCCTGTCACCACACAGACACACACTGAGTAATGTGTTAAGATGTCCCACAACCCCCTCTGCCTTTCACCACACAGACACACACTGAGTAATGTGTTAAGATGTCCCACAACCCCCTCTGCCTGTCACCACACAGACACACACTGAGTAATGTGCTGTCATGTTCATGCATTATGGTGGGAAACTGTGCTGTTTGTAACTGAAAGTATTCCTAGACAATTTTAGCTTTACATGTTCAACCAGTCCCCTCCCTCTTCCTGTAGGGTTCAACCAGTCCCCTCCCTCTTCCTGTAGGGTGCAACCAGTCCCCTCCCTCTTCCTGTAGGTTTCAACCAGTCCCCTCCCACTTCAGGTAGGATGCAACCGGTCCCCTCCCTCTTCCTGTAGGATTCAACCAGTCCCCTCCCTCTTCCTGTAGGGTGCAATCAGTCCCCATCCCTCCTCCTGTAGGGTTCAACCAGTCCCCTCCCTCCTCCTGTAGGGTGCAACCACTCCCCTACATAGTGCACTACTTTTAACCAGAGCCCATTGAGGGGTACACTTTGTGTTTATGTTAAGTATCACCATCCCCACTAACTAACAACAGGCTGGAACAGGGCCATTGTCTACTATATTGGTAGTATCACCATCCCCACTAACTAACAACAGGGCCATTGTCTACTATATTGGTAGTATCACCATCCCCACTAACTAACAGTAGAAGAAGTAAATGAGTAGACATTTTAATCAGATTAACTTCCATAAGAGTTCTTTATTATGAGGGAAATATGACTTTTCGTGACATTCCACCAAACAGCTGGGAATCAGAGATAACGTATCGTCATAAAACACTGACATAAATCACAGATCAACACTAAAACAAATTATTCAGACTTTTACATCAGTCTTTTTATTTTACATATTTGTTTATTCATAGTTTCAGAAAGAGAACATTTCTCTACCTTAATTAAAGACACGTCTTTCCTTTCCAAACAGAGCAGGGTTGCAGAATTCCAGTAACTTTCAAAATAATTCCCTGTTTTTCCAGAAATCTGAGGATCGCTGATTCCCTGGTTTTCCAGAAATCTGAGGATCGCTGATTCCCTGGTTTTCCAGAAATCTGAGGATTGCTGATTCCCTGGTTTTCCAGAAATCTGAGGATCGCTGATTCCCTGGTTTTCCAGAAATCTGAGGATTGCTGATTCTCTGGTTTTCCAGAAATCCTAGGATCGCTGATTCCCTGGTTTTCCAGAAATCTGAGGATTGATGATTCCCTGGTTTTCCAGAGATCTGAGGATTGCTGATTCCCTGGTGTTCCAGAGATCTGAGGATTGCGGATTCCCTGGTTTTCCATAAATCCTAGGATTGCTGATTCCCTGGTGTTCCAGAGATCTGAGGATTGCTGATTCCCTGGTTTTCCAGAGATCTGAGGATCGCTGATTCCTGCTTCCCTCAATATTCTGGGAATATTCAACAGTAAACCCTGATCAGTGTATTAAAGTTACAGGAACTTTTCAACCCGAAGACAGAGGTCGAAAACCACCTGTGGATCATCCTGACAAGATGTTGGGTTGTATTTTGTACACTTCATCTTTATATTGAAGGCTAAACAAGGGTCCCAAATGGTACCCTATTCCCTATATAGTGCACTACTTTAGACCAGAGCCCTATGGCACCCTATTCCCTACATAGTGCACTACTTTAGACCAGAGCCCTATTCCCTACATAGTGCACTACTTTAGACCAGAGCCCTTTGGCACCCTATTCCCTACATAGTGCACTACTTTAGACCAGAGCCCTATGGCACCCTATTCCCTACATAGTGCACTACTTTAGACCAGAGCCCTATGGCACCCTATTCCCTACATAGTGCACTACTTTAGACCAGAGCCCTATGGCACCCTATTCCCTACATAGTGCACTAGTTTTAACCAGAGCCCATTGAGGGGTCCACATTGTGTTTCTATTAAATTATTTATTTCATTTAATAAGGAACTAACTCCCGACTACTCATTATGTTGTATTATTTCATACTCCATACTCATCGTGGGGACAATGAACCCACATATGAAATAAAATCGACAGACAGACAGGCAGAGCAGCCCTAAGAAAGGTTAACAAGTCAAATATACTGTCAGGTGAAAATGATTAATTTTAGCATTCATTAGCACAATTGTTTGCATTCCCCATTCTGACGGACGTCATGATTGGACCTGTTGTTACGTTGGGGATTTATATACCATTACCAGTCAAAAGTTTGGACACACCTACTCATTCAAGGGTTTTTAGTTTTTACTATTTTCTACATTGTAGAATAATAGTGAAGACATAACAACTAGGAAATAACACATATGGTATCATGTAGTAACCAAAAAAGTGTTAAACAAATCAAAATATATTTAATATTTTAGATTCTTCAACATAATAGATTCTCCTAACATAATAGTTTATGGTGCTTTCGCTGTAAAGCGCTTGTATTTTCATTAACATTTAAAATTAGTATTTCCGTAAATTGATGTTCTCTGCAATATCACCGGATGTTTTTGGAACTACTGAACATAACACGCCAATGTATACTGAGATATTTTTATATAAATATGAACTTTATCGAACAAAACATAAATGTATTGTCTAACATGAAGCCCTATGAGTGTCATCTGATGAAGATCATCAAAGGTTAGTGATTAATTCTATCTCCATTTCAGATTTGTGACTCCACTCTTTGCCTGGAAAAATGGCTGTTTTTCTGATGCTTGGCTCTGACCTAACATAATCATTTGTGGAGCTTTCGCTGTAAAGCCTATTTGAAATTGGACACTGTGGTGGGATTAACAACACGATTACCTTTAACCTGTTAAATCTATGGGGGCGCTATTTCATTTTTGGATAAAAAGACATGCCCGTTTTAAGCGCAATATTTTGTCACAAAAAGATGCTCGACTATGCATATAATTGATAGCTTTGGAAAGAAAACACACTGACGTTTCCAGAACTGCAAAGATATTGTCTGTGAGTGCCCCAGAACAGAAGCTACAGGCAAAACCAAGATGAAACTGCAACCAGGAAATGAGCAGGATTTTTGAGGCTCTGTTTTTCATTGTCTCCTTATATGGCTGTGAATGCGACAGGAATGAGCCTGCCCTATCTATCGTCTCCCCAAGGTGTCTGCAGCATTGTGACGTATTTGTAGGCATATCATTGGAAGATTGACCATAAGAGACTACATTTGCCAGGTGTCCGCCCGGTGTCCTCCGTCGAAATTGGTGCGTCATCTTCAACTGCACGTCTTTTTCCAAGCGATTCACCGGAGAAAGGAGACTACCACGAATGATATATCAATGAAGAGATATGTGAAAAACACATTGAGGATTGATTCTAAACAGCGTTTGCCATGTTTAAGTCGATATTATGGAGTTAATTTGGAAAACAGTTCGCCGTTTTGATGACTGAATTTTTCGGGTTTTTTTGGTACCCAAACGTGATGTACAAAACGGAGCGATTTCTCCTACACAAAGAATCTTTCAGGTAAAACTGAACATTTGCTATGTAACTGAGAGTCTCCTCATTGAAAACATCCGAAGTTCCTCAAAGGTAAATTATTTTATTTGAATCCTTTTCTGGTTTTTGTGCAAATGTTGCCCGCTAAATGCAACGCTAAATGCTACGCTAGCTATCACAAATGCTTGTTTTGCTATGGTTCAAAAGCATATTTTGAAAATCTGAGATGACAATGTTGTTAAGAAAAGGTTAAGCTTGAGAGCTAGCACATTCATTTCATTTCATTTGCGATTTTCATAAATAGTTAACGTTACGTTATGCTAATGAGCTTGAGGCTATAACTGGATACAGGTTTTTTTCATAGCCAAACGTGAACAAAACGGAGTGATTTGTCCTACACAAATAATATTTTTGAAAAACTGAACATTTGCTATCTAACTGAGAGTCTCCTCATTGAAAACATCTGAAGTTCTTCAAAGGTAAATGATTTTATTTGAATGATTTTCTTGTTTTTGTGAAAATGTTGCTGGCTGAATTCTAGGCTTATAGCTATGCTAGCTATCAACACTCTTACACAAATGCTTGTTTAGCTATGGTTGAAAAGCATATTTTGAAAATCTGAGATGACAGTGTTGTTAACAAAAGTCTAAGCTTGAGAGCAAATATATTTATTTCATTTCATTTGCGATTTTCATGAATAGTTAATGTTGCGTTATGCTAATGAGCTTGAGGCTATAAATAGAATCCCGGATCCGGGATTGCTCGACGCAAGAAGTTAAAATGGTATTAGATACTTGTACGTTTGAGGAATTTTAATTATGAGATTTCTGTTGTTTTGAATTTGGTGCCCTGCACTTTCACTGGCTGTTGTCATATCGACCCCGTTAACGGGATCTCAGCCCTAAGAAGTTTTAAACAAAGAACAAATATATTTGAGATTTGAGATTCTTCAAAGTAGCCACCCTTTGCCTTGATGACTGCTTTGCATACTCTTGGCATTCTCTCAACCAGCTTCACCTGGAATGCTTTTCCAACAGTCTTGAAGGAGTTTCCACATATGCTGAGCACTTGTTGGCTGCTTTTCCATCACTCTGTGGCCCAACTCATCCCAAACCATCTCAATTGGGTTGAGGTCAGGTGATTGTGGATGCCAGGTCATCTAATGTAGCACTCCATCACTCTCCTTCTTGGTCAAATATCCCTTACACAGCCTGGAGGTGTGTTTTGGGTCATTGTCCTGTTGATAGACAAATGATAGTCCCACTAAGCGCAAACCAGATGGGATGGCGTATCGCTGCAGAATGCTGTGGTAGCCATGCTGGTTAAGTGTGCCTTGAATTCTAAATAAAATCACAGACAGTGTCACCAACAAAGCACCATCACACATCCTCCTCCATGCTTCAAGGTGGGAACCACACATGTGGAGATCATCCGTTCACCTACTCTGCATCTCACAAAGACATGGTGGTTGGAACCAAACATTTCAAATTTGGACTCATCAGACCAAAGGACAGATTTCCACCGGTCTAATGTCCATTGATCGTGTTTCTTGGCCCAGCAAGTCTCTTCTTCCTATTGGTGTCCTTTAGTAATGGTTTCTTTGCATCAATTCGACCACAAAGGCCTGATTCAAACAGTCTCCTCTGAACAGTTGATGTTGAGATGTGTCTCTTACTTGAACTCTGTGAAGCATTTATTTGGGCTGCAATCTGAGATACAGCGAACTCTAATGTACTTATCCTCTGTAGCAGAGGAAACTCTGGGTCTTCCTTTCTTGTAGCGGTCCTCATGAGGCAGTTTCATCAGAGCACTTGATGGTTTTTGCGACTGCACTTTCAAAGTTCTTGTCATTTTCCATACGGACTGACCTTCGTGTCTTAAAGTAATGATGGGCTGTCGTTTCTCTTTCCATAATGTGGACTTGGTCATTTACCAAATAGGAATGGTATACTGAATATAGCCCTAAGAAGGAAAGACAATCCACAATGTACTTTAATTAATAGGTGTGCCTCGATTAAAAAAACACCCAGGTGACTACCTCATGAAGCTGGTTGAGACAAGGCCAAGAATGTGCAAAGCTGTCATCAAGGCAATGGGCGGCTACTTTTAAGAATCTGAAATATAAAATATATTTTGATTTGTTTAACGTATTTTTGGTTACAACATGGTTCCATATGTGTTCTCTGGTTCTTCAGGTATTAGTAACAAGTGGCTCTTAAACATTGAACCACAACAACGATCAACTGACATCAGTCTTTGAGTTTTCTCCAGTTCTTATGGGACTATATAGTATCAATATTGTGTAGACTGATCTGTATAAACAACATATTGATTATCGATCTTGGACATGCACCAGAAAAGATGATTCATGTGATCAATAGCATCA
This sequence comes from Oncorhynchus masou masou, assembly GCF_036934945.1. Lineage (NCBI taxonomy): Eukaryota > Metazoa > Chordata > Actinopteri > Salmoniformes > Salmonidae > Oncorhynchus > Oncorhynchus masou. The sequence goes on along the minus strand of NW_027008345.1, from coordinate 102,170 downwards.
AATGTAAAATGTATTGAGATTATTGCAACATGTCAAACACATCAGGAGCACAGTATCTAACATAGAAACAGTTTCCTTATTGTTGTAGACAATCTTTAACCTACAGTATCTAACATAGAAACAGTTTCCTTAATGTTATAGACAATCTTTAACCTACAGTATCTAGCATAGAAGCAGTTTCCTTATTGTTGTAGATAATCTTTAACCTACAGTATCTAACATAGAAACAGTTTCCTTACTGTTATAGACAATCTTTAACCTACAGTATCTAGCATAGAAGCAGTTTCCTTATTGTTGTAGACAATCTTTAACCTACAGTATCTAGCATAGAAGCAGTTTCCTTATTGTTGTAGATAATCTTTAACCTACAGTATCTAACATAGAAACAGTTTCCTTACTGTTATAGACAATATTTAACCTACAGTATCTAACATAGAAGCAGTTTCCTTATTGTTATAGACAATCTTTAACCTACAGTATCTAACATAGAAGCAGTTTCCTTATTGTTGTAGATAATCTTTAACCTACAGTATCTAACATAGAAACAGTTTCCTTATTGTTGTAGATAATCTTTAACCTACAGTATCTAACATAGAAGCAGTGTCCTTATTGTTATAGACAATCTTTAACCTACAGTATCTAGCATAGAAGCAGTTTCCTTATTGTTATAGACAATCTTTAACCTACAGTATCTAACATAGAAGCAGTGTCCTTATTGTTATAGACAATCTTTAACCTACAGTATCTAACATAGAAGCAGTGTCCTTACTGTTATAGACAATCTTTAACCTACAGTATCTAACATAGAAACAGTTTCCTTATTGTTGTAGACAATCTTTAACCTACAGTATCTAACATAGAAGCAGTGTCCTTACTGTTGTAGACAATCTTTAACCTACAGTATCTAACATAGAAGCAGTTTCCTTATTGTTATAGACAATCTTTAACCTACAGTATCTAACACAGAAGCAGTGTCCTTATTGTTGTAGACAATCTTTAACCTACAGTATCTAACATAGAAGCAGTGTCCTTATTGTTATAGACAATCTTTAACCTACAGTATCTAACATAGAAGCAGTTTCCTTACTGTTATAGACAATCTTTAACCTACAGTATCTAACATAGAAGCAGTGTTCTTATTGTTATAGACAATCTTTAACCTACAGTATCTAACATAGAAGCAGTTTCCTTATTGTTGTAGACAATCTTTAACCTACAGTATCTAACATAGAAGCAGTGTCCTTATTGTTATAGACAATCTTTAACCTACAGTATCTAGCATAGGAGCAGTTTCCTTATTGTTGTAGACAATCTTTAACCTACAGTATCTAACATAGAAGCAGTTTCCTTATTGTTGTAGACATTCTTTAACCTACAGTATCTAGCATAGAAGCAGTGTCCTTACTGTTGTAGACAATCTTTAACCTACAGTATCTAACATAGAAGCAGTGTCCTTATTGTTATAGACAATCTTTAACCTACAGTATCTAACATAGAAGCAGTGTCCTTATTGTTATAGACAATCTTTAACCTACAGTATCTAACATAGAAGCAGTGTCCTTACTGTTGTACACAATCTTTAACCTACAGTATCTAACATAGAAGCAGTGTCCTTACTGTTATAGACAATCTTTAACCTACAGTATCTAACATAGAAACAGTTTCCTTATTGTTATAGACAATCTTTAACCTACAGTATCTAACATAGAAGCAGTGTCCTTATTGTTATAGACAATCTTTAACCTACAGTATCTAACATAGAAGCAGTGTCCTTACTGTTATAGACAATCTTTAACCTACAGTATCTAACATAGAAGCAGTGTCCTTATTGTTATAGACAATCTTTAACCTACAGTATCTAACATAGAAGCAGTGTCCTTATTGTTATAGACAATCTTTAACCTACAGTATCTAACATAGAAGCAGTGTCCTTACTGTTATAGACAATCTTTAACCTACAGTATCTAACATAGAAGCAGTTTCCTTATTGTTATAGACAATCTTTAACCTACAGTATCTAACATAGAAGCAGTGTCCTTATTGTTATATATTTTTAGCAGGTGACAGTCAGGAGCCAATCTGTAGTGAGCACTGAGACAGAACATTGCAGCTGGAGCTTATGACTCACATGATGAGAGACTTTCCACTTCCTATTGTGTGTCAGTTGGGAGTGTTTGTGATGACTTAGAGGGTTTGACGATGAGGGCACTTTGGCAACTTGGCCTTCCATTCAGCTGGTGAGAGGGACGTTGCATTGACAGGAGATGAAGAGGGGTCTCCTCAGCAGAAGTAGATCTCTCCATCTAGAGGAGGCTCTAGGTGCTGGATATCTACGGAGACAAACAGATAAACAGACTACAATCAAACCACGGTCGTATTTACACTGCCTCGTGAAAATCTACACACCCCTCATACAGTCTTCACATTTTGCTGCTTAACAACATTTTAAATAATAATTTGATTAAAACATTTGATTAAATTGGATCATATTTTCAAGTATTGTGGTGGCAGCATCATGTTATGGGCATGTTTGTCATCGGAAAGGACTGGGGAGTTTGTTAGGATCAGAAAAATATGAAGGGAGCAGTCTTCTGAAACCTAACTCTGGAATAGAGTTGTTGAGTGTTCCTGATGGGTCCAGTCTCAGTCCTGTTTATATTTGCATGAAAATTAGAGACAAGGTCTGAATATTTCTGTCCATCAATGACTCTCAAATAAATGTACTAAACTTGAGTAATAACGACAAAAACAATGTTTAAATGTCGCCCTAAGGGTAACACACAGAAGGACGTGTTGTATTCTAATTGTTGCCAAAGGTGATCACACCAAGCATTATTAACTCTCGCTGTGAAGACATAAGCAATAAAGACAACTTTGTTTTAAAATTTGTGATTCATTTGGAAAACACTCAGATCCCAGCACATAAAGATATGGCACTGTAGTAGAATAGCCCAGGACACAGACCCAACATCCAATAACTGGACTGGATTGTGGTCTCAACACTGTAGTAGAATAGCCCAGGACACAGACCCAACATCCAATAACTGGACTGGATTGTGGTCTCAACACTGTAGTAGAATAGCCCAGGACACAGACCCAACAACCAATAACTGGACTGGATTGTGGTCTCAACACTGTAGTAGAATAGCCCAGGACACAGACCCAACAACCAATAACTGGACTGGATTGTGGTCTCAACACTGTAGTAGAATAGCCCAGGACACAGACCCAACAACCAATAACTGGACTGGATTGTGGTCTCAACACTGTAGTAGAATAGCCCAGGACACAGACCCAACAACCAATAACTGGACTGGATTGTGGTCTCAACACTGTAGTAGAATAGCCCAGGACACAGACCCAACAACCAATAACTGGACTGGATTGTGGTTTCAACACTGTAGTAGAATAGCCCAAGACACAGACCCAACAACCAATAACTGGACTGGATTGTGGTCTCAACACTGTAGTAGAATAGCCCAGGACACAGACCCAACAACCAATAACTGGACTGGATTGTGGTCTCAACACTGTAGTAGAATAGCCCAGGACACAGACCCAACAACCAATAACTGGACTGGATTGTGGTCTCAACACTGTAGTAGAATAGCCCAAGACACAGACCCAACAACCAATAACTGGACTGGATTGTGGTCTCAACACTGTAGTAGAATAGCCCAAGACACAGACCCAACAACCAATAACTGGACTGGATTGTGGTCTCAACACTGTAGTAGAATAGCCCAGGACACAGACCCAACAACCAATAACTGGACTGGATTGTGGTCTCAACACTGTAGTAGAATAGCCCAGGACACAGACCCAACAACCAATAACTGGACTGGATTGTGGTCTCAACACTGTAGTAGAATAGCCCAAGACACAGACCCAACAACCAATAACTGGACTGGATTGTGGTCTCAACACTGTAGTAGAATAGCCCAAGACACAGACCCAACAACCAATAACTGGACTGGATTGTGGTCTCAACACTGTAGTAGAATAGCCCAGGACACAGACCCAACAACCAATAACTGGACTGGATTGTGGTCTCAACACTGTAGTAGAATAGCCCAGGACACAGACCCAACAACCAATAACTGGACTGGATTGTGGTCTCAACACTGTAGTAGAATAGCCCAGGACACAGACCCAACAACCAATAACTGGACTGGATTGTGGTCTCAACAACATTCTAATGCTTTCTTTTTTACTGTAGTGTAGTTATACCTGCTGACTGTCTTCCCTGTCTCAACACCTGGTGACTGTCCTCCCTGTCTCAACACTGTAGTGTAGTTATACCTGGTGACTGTACTCCCTGTCTCAACACTGTAGTGTTGTTATACCTGCTGACTGTCCTCCCTGTCTCAACACTGTAGTTATACCTGGTGACTGTCCTCCCTGTCTCAACACTGTAGTTATACCTGGTGACTGTCCTCCCTGTGTCAACACTGTAGTGTAGCTATACCTGCTGACTGTCCTCCCTGTTTCAACACTGTAGTTATACCTGGTGACGGTCCTCCCTGTCTCAACACTGTAGTTATACCTGGTGACTGTCCTCCCTGTCTCAACACTGTAGTTATACCTGCTGACTGTCCTCCCTGTCTCAACACTATAGTTATACCTGGTGACTGTCCTCCCTGTCTCAACACTGTAGTGTTGTTATACCTGCTGACTGTCCTCCCTGTCTCAACACTGTAGTTATACCTGGTGACTGTCCTCCCTGTCTCAACACTATAGTTATACCTGGTGACTGTCCTCCCTGTCTCAACACTGTAGTGTAGTTATACCTGGTGACTGTCCTCCCTGTCTCAACACTGTAGTTATACCTGGTGACGGTCCTCCCTGTCTCAACACTGTAGTGTAGTTATACCTGGTGACTGTCCTCCCTGTCTCAACACTGTAGTGTAGTTATACCTGGTGACTGTCCTCCTTGTCTCAACACTGTAGTGTAGTTATACCTGGTGACTGTCCTCCCTGTCTCAACACTGTAGTGTAGTTATACCTGGTGACTGTCCTCCCTGCCTCAACACTGTAGTGTTTACCTGCTGACTGTCCTCCCTGTCTCAACACTGTAGTGTAGTTATACCTGGTGACTGTCCTCCCTGTCTCAACACTGTAGTGTTTACCTGGTGACTGTCCTCCCTGTCTCAACACTGTAGTGTAGTTATACCTGGTGACTGTCCTCCCTGTCTCAACACTGTAGTGTTTACCTGGTGACTGTCCTCCCTGTCTCAACACTGTAGTGTAGTTATACCTGGTGACTGTCCTCCCTGTCTCAACACTGTAGTGTAGTTATACCTGGTGAATGTCCTCCCTGCCTCAACACTGTAGTGTTTACCTGCTGACTGTCCTCCCTGTCTCAACACTGTAGTGTAGTTATACCTGCTGACTGTCCTCCCTGTCTCAACACTGTAGTGTAGTTATACCTGGTGACTGTCCTCCCTGTCTCAACACTGTAGTGTAGTTATACCTGCTGACTGTCCTCCCTGTCTCAACACTGTAGTGTAGTTATACCTGGTGACTGTCCTCCCTGTCTCAACACTGTAGTGTAGTTATACCTGCTGACTGTCCTCCTGTCTCAACACTGTAGTGTAGTTATACCTGGTGACTGTCCTCCCCTCAACACTGTAGTGTTTACTCTGTCCTCCCCTGTCTCAACACTGTAGTGTAGTTATACCTGCTGACTGTCCTCCCTGTCTCAACACTGTAGTGTAGTTATACCTGGTGACTGTCCTCCCTGCCTCAACACTGTAGTGTTGTTATACCTGGTGACTGTCCTCCCTGTCTCAACACTGTAGTGTTTACCTGGTGACTTTCCTCCCTGTCTCAACACTGTAGTGTAGTTATACCTGGTGACTGTCCTCCCTGCCTCAACACTGTAGTTATCCCTGGGGACTGTCCTCCCTTTCTCAACACTGTAGTTATACCTGGTGACTGTCCTCCCTGCCTCAACACTGTAGTTATACCTGCTGACTGTCCTCCCTGTCTCAACACTGTAGTTATACCTGGTGACTGTGTACCCTGTTCCTTCTTCTTCATGTCCTCAGCCAGCACTGTATCCTGTGTCTCAACACTGTAGTGTATTATACCTGGTGACTGTCCTCCCTGTCTCAACACTGTAGTGTAGCTATACCTGCTGACTGTCCTCCCTGTTTCAACACTGTAGTTATACCTGGTGACGGTCCTCCCTGTCTCAACACTGTAGTTATACCTGGTGACTGTCCTCCCTGTCTCAACACTGTAGTGTATACCTGTGACTGTCCTCCCTGTACAACACTGTAGTGTAGTTATACCCCTGGGACTGTCCTCCCTGTCTCAACACTGTAGTGACCTGGTGACTGTCCTCCCTGTCTCAACACTGTAGTGTAGTTATACCTGGTGACTGTCCTCCTGTCTCAACACTGTAGTGTAGTTATACCTGGTGACTGTCCTGCCTCAACACTGTAGTGTTTACCTGCTGACTGTCCTCCCTGTCTCAACACTGTAGTGTAGTTATACCTGGTGACTGTCCTCCCTGTCTCAACACTGTAGTGTAGCTGACTGTCCTCCCTGTCTCAACACTGTAGTGTAGTTATACCTGCTGAACACTGTAGTGTAGTTATACCTGGTGACTGTCCTCCCTGTCTCAACACTGTAGTGTAGTTATACCTGGTGACTGTCCTCCCTGTCTCAACACTGTTGTAGTTATACCTGGTGACTGTCCTCCCTGTCTCAACACTGTAGTGTAGTTATACCTGGTGACTGTCCTCCCTGTCTCAACACTGTAGTGTTTACCTGGTGACTGTCCTCCTGTCTCAACACTGTAGTTATACACTGTCCTCCCTGTCTCAACACTGTAGTGTATTATACCTGGTGACTGTCCTCCCTGTCTCAACACTGTGTAGTTATACCTGGTGACTGTCCAACACTGTAGTGTAGTTATACCTGGTGACTGTCCTCCTGTCTCAACACTGTAGTGTAGTTATACCTGGTGACTGTCCTCCTGTCTCAACACTGTAGTCCCTTCCTAACACTGTAGTTATACCTGGTGACTGTCTCAACACTATAGTTATACCTGGTGACTGTCCTCCCTGTCTCAACACTGTAGTTATACCCGTCTCAACACTGTAGTGTTTACCTGCTGACTGTCCTCCCTGTCTCAACACTGGGTGACTGTCCTTGTCTCAACACTGTAGTGTAGTTATACCTGGTGACTGTCCTCCCCTGTCTCAACACTGTAGTGTTTACCTGGTGACTGTCCTCCTGTCTCAACACTGTAGTGTAGCTATACCTGGTGACTGTCCTCCCTGCCTCAACACTGTAGTGTTTACCTGCTGACTGTCCTCCTGTCTCAACACTGTAGTGTAGTTATACCTGCTGACTGTCCTATGAACACTGTAGTAGTTATACCTGGTGACTGTCCTCCTGTTCAACACTGTAGTGCAGTTATACCTGCTGGACTGTCCTCCCTGTCTCAACACTGTAGTGTAGTTATACCAGGTGACTGTCCTCCCTGTCTCAACACTGTAGTGTTTACCTGTGACTGTCCTCCCTGTCTCAACACTGTAGTGTAGTTATACCAGGTGACTGTCCTCCCTGTCTCAACACTGTAGTGTTTACCTGCTGACTGTCCTCCCTGTCTCAACACTGTAGTGTAGTTATACCTGGTGACTGTCCTCCCTGTCTCAACACTGTAGTTATACCTGCTGACTGTCCTCCTGTCTCAACACTGTAGTGTATATACCAGGTGACTGTCCTCAGTCTCAACACTGTAGTGTTTACCTGCTGACTGTCCTCCCTGTCTCAACACTGTAGTGTAGTTATACCTGGTGACTGTCCTCCCTGTCTCAACACTGTAGTGTAGTTATACCTGCTGACTGTCCTCCCTGTCTCAACACTGTAGTGTAGTTATACTCTGTCCTCCCTGTCTCAACACTGTAGTGTAGTTATACCTGCTGACTGTCCTCCCTGTCTCAACACTGTAGTGTAGTTATACCTGGTGACTGTCCTCCCTGCCTCAACACTGTAGTGTTTACCTGCTGACTGCCTCCCTCAACACTGTAGTGTAGTTATACCTGCTGACTGTCCTCCCTGTCTCAACACTGTAGTGTAGTTATACCTGGTGACTGTCCTCCCTGTCTCAACACTGTAGTGCAGTTATACCTGCTGACTGTCCTCCCTGTCTCAACACTGTAGTGTAGTTATACCAGGTGACTGTCCTCCCTGTCTCAACACTGTAGTGTTTACCTGCTGACTGTCCTCCCTGTCTCAACACTGTAGTGTAGTTATACCTGGTGACTGTCCTCCCTGTCTCAACACTGTAGTGTAGTTATTGGTGACTGTCCTCCCTGTCTCAACACTGTAGTGTAGTTATACCTGGTGACTGCAACACTGTAGTGTAGTTATACCTGGTGACTGGTCTCAACACTGTACTGCTGACTGTCTCCCTGTCCAACACTGTAGTTATACCTCAACACTGTAGTTATACCTGGTGACTGTCCTCCCTGTCTCAACACTCCCTGGTGACTGTCCTCCCTGTCAACACTGTAGTGTTTACCGTGTCCCCCTGTCTCAACACTGTAGTTATACCTGGTGACTGTCCTCCCTGTCTCAACACTGTAGTGTAGTTAAACTGGTGACTGTCCTCCTGTCTCAACACTGTAGTGTAGTTATACCTGTGACTGTCCTCCCTGTCTCAACACTGTAGTTATACCTGCTGTCCTCTGTCTCAACACTGTAGTGTAGCTCCTGCTGACTTCCACTGCCTGTTTCAACACTGTAGTGTAGTTATTACCTGGTGACTGTCCTCCTGTCTCTACACTGTAGTTATACCTGGTAGTGTAGTTAAACCTCCCTCCTGTCTCACTAGGTGACTGTCCTCCCTGTCTCAACACTTAGTTATACCTGGTAGTTATACCTGGTGACTGTCCTCCCTGTCTCAACACTGAGAAAACACTGGGTGTCCTCCTGCCTCTGTCCTGGACTGTCCTCCTGAACACTGTAGTGTTTACCTGCTGACTGTCCTCCCTGTCTCAACACTGTAGTTATACCTGGTGACTGTCCTCCTGTCTCAACACTGTAGTTAGACTGTCCTCCCTGTCTCAACACTGGTGTAGTTATACCTGGTGACTGTCCTCCTGTCTCAACACTGTCTGACTTCCTCCCTAGTCTCAACACTGTAGTTAAATAAAGACTGTGTACCCTGTTCCTTCTTCTTCATGTCCTTCTTTGTTCTTGCTTCTGTCTTTACAGCTGCAGCAGTCTGAAATCCTGTTCTGACTGTACTAGGGACATTAGGGCTGGGGCCTCGGAGAACGGGTTTCGGCTCTTTCCCTTTGACGAGGTCAGGGATTCTTCCTGGGAGAGGAGGAGAGCTCAGTCGGGTCCATTGATCTTTGTCCAGGGAGGTAGAGGAAAGTGGGAGTTTGGGGTAATGAGGGAGTTATCCACCTCTGTTGGAGATGACAGGAGGAGCGGTTATGAATATGATATTACATTATATTAAACATTATAGTGATGTTGTCTGAGTCAATACAGCCACCGGGTTTCTTCATGCATCATGCCGATAGAAACAGAAATCTCCCTGGGAAGAGGAAGAGCAGGGATGTATGCTTCATGATTAACGACTATGGTGTAATGATAACAACATACAGGAACTCTATTAATTTTGTTCAACTGACCTAGATTTCCAAATAATCAAATTCCGACCACATTATCTCACAAGAGAATACTCTTCGATCATAGTCACAGCCGTGATATTACCCCCATGCAGATACCTCAACAGCCCTCTAGGAAATTAGCTGGAAACTAAACTGAAAACCATATATCCTGAAGCTGCATTTATTGTAGCAGGAGATTTTAACAAAGCTAATTTGTGAACAAGGCTACCTAAATTATATCACCACATTGACTGTTGCATGAGGGCAATACACTGGACCACTGCTACACTTCCACAAGGCAATCAAGGCCCTCCCCCTCCCTCCCTTCGGCAAATCCGACCACGACTCCATCTTACTCCTACCGTCCTATCGGCAGAAACTCAACCAGGATGTACCTGTGACAAGAACCATTCAATGCTGGTCTGACCAATCGGAATTCACTCTTCAAAATTTATTTTGGGGTGGCAGGTAGCCTAGTGGTTAGAGCATTGGGCCAGTAACCGAAAGGTTGCTAGATCAAATCCCTGTGATGAAAAGGTAAAAATCTGTCATTCTGTCCCTGAACAAGGCAGTTAACCCACTGTTCCTAGGCTGCCATTGAAAATAAGAATGTGTTCTTCACTGACTTGCTTAGTTAAATAAAGGTTAAATAAAGAATATATATAATAATTAAACAAGCGAAATGTTGGTATAGGGACAAAATGGAGTCGTCAACGAGACACGAGAGGTATAATAGTATAGATAATATAGAAGTGGCAGTTTCGGGTTAAAATAAGCATAGCTGACTAATGCAAATGTATATTTCTCTCATGTATTTTCAAATCCCCATTTTGGGCGGACGCCATAGTGTGTTGGTCGATTGTACTAAGTTTTAATCAATAGCCTCGAATGTGTTTTTGTGTATGTATCTTTTCTTATCATTTTAGCTTGTTAATAAATTTAAAAAATCAACTAAATTGGTGTGGTTCGAACTCATTGGTGTGACCCGGGTCCGAACTCATTGGTGTGACCCGGGTCCGAACTCATTGGTGTGACCCGGGTCCGAACTCATTGGTGTGACCCGGGTCCGAACTCATTGGTGGGACCCGGGTCCGAACTCATTGGTGGGACCCGGTTTGAACTCATTGGTGGGACCCGGGTTTGTGCAGATTCACGGATTATGCGACGTTCAGAATGAGACTGTAGAGGAAATTGATTAATTAGCGACTGTTGTCAAATCAATATTCTGATATATTCTGACCATGGTGGTTAATGAGTTAATCATTTCCTGATTCATTTAATCACGCAATTATAAACCGTTAATCATTCGATGAGCAGCAGTCGCCAGATTAACCGATACGTCTTGACAATCGTATAGAGAGTATAGATAATACATTATAAATATGATAGGTATTATAGTGTAGATATTATAGAGAGTATAGATAATACATTATAAATATGATAGGTATTGTAGTGTAGATATTATAGAGAGTATAGTACAGATAACAGATATTATAGCATAGATATAATATAGAGAGTATAGATAATACATTATAAATATCATAGGTATTGTAGTGTAGATATTATAGAATATATATAATATAGATATAATACATTATCTGTACTATACTAACTATGATAGATATTATAGTATAGATATTATAGCATAGATATTATATAGATAGTATAGATCATATTTTATTTATATGATAGATATTATAGGAGATAGTGTAGAGTAAAGTTGATAGATATAATAGTATAGATAGTGTAGTATAGATAATATATTATAAGTATGATAGATAATATAGTACAGCTTTTATAGCATAGATATAGTATAAATAGTATAGATAATATTATAAATATGATATATATTATAGTATAGATATAATATGGATAGTATATTATAGATATATTATAATAACGATAGATATTATAGTATAGTACAGATAATATATTATAAATACGATACATAGTATAGTATAGATATAATATAGATTTAATATAGATAATATATGATAGATATTATAGCATAGATAATATAGACTTAATATAGATAATATATTATGAATATGATAGCTATTATAGTACAGACAGTATAGTTTAGATATAATATAGTTAGTATAGGTAATATATTATAAATATGATAGATATTATAGCATAGAATAAAGTTGATGGATATAAAAGTATAGATACTATTGAGAGTATAGTACAGATAGTATTTTATAAATATGACAGATATTAGAGTATAGATAGTATAGTATGAATAGTATAGTTAGATACGATATTCTAGTATATATATTTTAATATAGATAGATAATTATTCTAAATTATCATAGATATTTTAGTGTAGATATTATAGCATCTTACCTTAGCCATTCTCATGTGTTCTACATTCTCCATTTCTCTGAGTATGTTATCTCTGTCTCGATCTAGTTTCCCCTGAGCGTCTCTCAGTCTCTCTAGATCTATCAGATAGTCCTTCTCTTCTTCCTTTGTAGCTCCACCCTCTCCGTAACTCAGATCCCTGCTCCTCCTCCCCGTCTCCTCTTCCTGTACCAGGAGCTGCACCTCCCTGTCTGTCAGCTGCTGCTCCCGCACCTCCCACTCCTCTCCCTCCTCCTCTTCTCCTGGTCGTGTGTGGCCTGCTGACGCTGCAGCGCGGCCGTCTCCTGCCTGTGTTTCTCCAGGCTGCGCTGTTTCTCCTGCTCGATCAGGGAGTTGTGGCGGGAGGAGGGACGGGAGGAGGGACGGGAGGAGAAGAAGGAGGTGAGGCGTTCGGGGCGGTTGGTGAGAGCCTGGCGCTGATCCTCAATGAAGCTGTCCTGCTGGACGACCACTGCCTGCAGGGACAAAGAGACAGATATAACACTGTCTGTGGGGACACGGAGACAGATATACCACAGTCTGTGGGGACACAGAGACACATATACCACAGTGGGGGGACACAGAGACACATATACCACTGTCTGTGGGGACACAGAGACACATATACCACTGTCTATGGGGACACAGAGACACATATACCACTGTCTGTGGGGACACAGAGACACATATACCACTGTCTGTGGGGACACAGAGACACATATACCACTGTCTGTGGGGACACAGTGACCGATACACTGTGGGGACAAAAACACAGTCAAAGTGAAGTGGGGACACAGAGACATTCACTTCTTCTGGGGACACGGAGACAGATACAGCTGGTCCCAAGTCATACCACTGGAGGGGACAGGCGAGGACACTGACCACTGTCAGGGTGCAGCAGGACATGGATATACCACACTGTGGAGGACCATATACCACTGTCTGTGGGGACACAGAGATAGATGGCACCACAGTCTGTGGGGACACAGAAGACAACAGTAGATAAATCACACTATGAAGGGTTGGGGAAACAGAGACACAAGAAAACAGACAGCAGGTCACACAATGGGGACACAGGAGACCTGCTTTTGTTCTGTCTGTGGGGACACAGTTGACACTACGGTGTATATTTATGTTCTGGGTCTAGGGTGTATATTTATGGTCTGGGGGGTATATTTATGTTCTAGGTCTAGGGTGTATATTTATGTTCTGGGTCTAGGGTGTATATTTATGTTCTGGGTCTGGGGTGTATCTATATGTTCTGGGTCTGGGGTGTATATTTATGGTCAAAGGATATTTATGTTCTAGGTCTAGGGTGTATATTTATGTTCTGGTTAAGTCTACAGGTGTATATTTATGTTCTGGGTCTAGGGTGTATATTTATGTTCTGGGTCTGGGGGTCATATTTATGTTCTGGGTCTGGAGGACCTGCTTATGTTCTGGATCTGGGGTGTATATTTATGTTCGGGGTCTGGGGTGTATATTTATGTTCTGGGTCTGGGGTGTATATTTATGGTCTGGGGTCTAGGGTGTATATTTATGTTCTGGGTCTGGGGTGTATATTTATGTTCTGGGTCCTGGGGACCTGCTATTTATGTTCTGGGTCTAGGGTGTATATTTATGTTCTGGGTCTGGGGTGTATATTTATGTTCTGGGTCTAGGGTGTATATTTATGTTCTGGGTCTGGGGTGTATATTTATGTTCTGGGTCTGGGGTGTATATTTATGTTCTGGGTCTGGGGTGTATATTTATGTTCTGGGTCTGGGGTGTATATTTATGGTCTGGGGTCTGGGGTGTATATTTATGGTCTGGGGTCTGGGGTGTATATTTATGGTCTGGGTCTAGGGTGTATATTTATGGTCTAGGGTGTATATATATGTTCTGGGTCCTGGGTGTATATTTATGTTCTGGGTCCTGGGTGTATATTTATGTTCTGGGTCCTGGGTGTATATTTATGTTCTGGGTCTGGGGTGTATCTATATGTTCTGGGGTGTATGTTTATGTTCTGGGTCTGGGGTGTATATTTATGGTCTGGTGTGTATATTTATGGTCTGGGTCTGGGGTGTTTATATTTATGTTCTGCGTCTGGGGTGTATCTATATGTTCTGGGTCTGGGGTGTATCTATATGTTCTGGGGTGTATGTTTATGTTCTGGGGTGTATATTTATGTTCTGGGTCTGGGGTGTATATTTATGGTCTAGGGTGTATATACATGTTCTGGGTCCTGGGTGTATATTTATGTTCTGGGTCCTGGGTGTATATTTATGTTCTGGGTCTGGGGTGTATCTATATGTTCTGGGGTGTATGTTTATGTTCTGGGTCTGGGGTGTATATTTATGGTCTGGTGTGTATATTTATGGTCATTCTCTGGGGTGTTTATATATTACAAAACTGCGTCTGGGGTGTATCTATATGTTCTGGGTCTGGGGTGTATCTATATGTTCTGGGGTGTATGTTTATGTTCTGGGGTGTATATTTATGTTCTGGGTCTGGGGTGTATATTTATGGTCTAGGGTGTATATACATGTTCTGGGTCCTGGGTGATATCCCCATGTTCTGGGTCCTGGGTGTATATTTATGTATCTGGGTCTGGGTTATTACATGTTCTGTGTCCTGTGTATATTTATGTTCTGGGTTCTACGGGGTAGAAATTTATGTTTGGGGAAGGGGTGTAATTTTGAAATATTTAGTGTTATTACTGTCATCCTATATGACTCTGTTCATGTATAATATGTTAATGGGGTGTAATATTTATGTTCTGGGTCAGATATAGGGTGTATAGGACTCAACCACTGTGTCTGGTCAGACATATTTGGCCTTGAGGGTCTGCTGGTTTACTATTTATAGTTCTGGGGTCTGAGGACCACCAGCTGGTTTACCCGTTCTGGTTTCATGGGAACCCCTGTATACAGTCAGGTTCTACCTGGAACCCAAGTTCTGGGTACCTGGGGTGTCAGATAATGTTATCCCCTTTGTGGGACAGTGAAGAACACTGGGTTACTGTGATATATTTATGTATTGAGGACCACCAGCTATTTACTGTCAGATATAGGTTGGTGGATTGAGGACCACCAGCTGTTCTGTCAGATATAGCGTGGTGGATTGAGGACCTGCTGGTTTAGGTGTCAGATATAGCTTGGTGTGATGAGTACCACCAGCTGGTTTACTGTCAGATATAGCTGGTGTTGGGGACCATAATATGTATTGAGATATAGGTTGGTGGATTGAGGACCACCAGTGGTATATTTAGCTGGGTTTATTTATGTTCTGTCAGATATAGCTTGGTGTATGATTTATAGCTTGGTATATTTATGTTGAGGGACCACCAGCTGGTTTACTGTCAGATATGGGTCCTGGGTGGATTGGAGGACCACCAGCTGGTATACTTATGTCAGATATAGGTGGTGTATTGATGTTCCCAGCTGGTCTATGCTTATGTTTGTCTAGGAGTGTATATTTATAAGCTGTGGATTAGCTTGGGGTGTATGAGTACCAGCTGGTATACTGTCAGATATAGCGTGGTGGATTGAGTACCACCAGCTGGTTTACTGTCAGATATATATTGGTGGATTGAGGACCACCAGCTGGTATACTGGGGGTGTATAGCGTGGTGTATTGAGGACCACCAGCTGGTTTACTGTCAGATATAGCTTGGTGTATATTTATGCTCTTGGGTAGCTGGTATATTTACTGTCAGATACCAGGGTGTATATTTACACCAGTTCTGGGTTTACTGTCAGATATAGGTTCTATCTGGTGGATTGGGTCTAGGATATTTGTTCTGGGTCTGGTATATTTATGTTCTGGGTCCTGGGGATTGAGGACCACCAGCTAGTTTACTGTCAGTGTTCCCATATAGCTTGGTGTGATGACACCAAAACTAGCTGGTATACTGTCAGATATAGCTTGAGTGGATTTGTGGGACCACCAGCTGTTTACTGTCAGATATAGGTTGGTGGATTGTGTACCACCAGCTGGTATACTGTCAGATATAGCTTGATGGATTGAGGACCACCAGCTGGTTTACTGTCAGATATAGGTTGGTCTATTGAGGACCACTAGCTGGTTTACTGTCAGATATAGCTTAGGACCACCAGTGGTTTACTGTCAGATACCCTACCACTAGCTGGTATACTGTCAGATATAGCTTGGTGGATGAGTACCACTAGCTGGTTTACTGTCAGATATATGGTTTGAGTCCACTTGGTGTTTACTGAAGATACCTTGGTGGATGAGTATATGTAGCTGGTATACTGTCAGATATAGCTTGGTGTATTGAGGACCACCAGCTGGTTTACTGTCAGATATAGCTTGGTGTGATGAGTACCACCAGCTGGTTTACTGTCAGATATAGCTTGGTGTGATGAGTACCACTAGCTGGTATACTGTCAGATATAGCTTGGTGTGATGAGTACCACCAGCTGGTTTACTGTCAGATATAGCTTGGTGGATTGAGGACCACCAGCTGGTATACTGTCAGATATAGCGTGGTGGATTGAGGACCACCAGCTGGTTTACTGTCAGATATAGCTTGGTGTGATGAGTACCACCAGCTGGTTTACTGTCAGATATAGCTTGGTGGATTGAGGACCACCAGCTGGTTTACTGTCAGATATAGCTTGGTGGGTTGAGGACCACCAGCTGGTTTACTGTCAGATATAGCTTGGTGGATTGTGGACCACCAGCTGGTATACTGTCAGATATAGCGTGGTGTATTGAGTACCACCAGCTGGTATACTGTCAGATATAGCTTGGTGGATTGAGTACTACCAGCTGGTATACTGTCAGATATAGCTTTGGTGGATTGAGGACCACCAGCTGGTTTACTGTCAGATATAGCTTGGTGTGATGAGTACCACTAGCTGGTATACTGTCAGATATAGCGTGGTGGATTGAGGACCACCAGCTGGTTTACTGTCAGATATAGGTTGGTGGATTGAGTACCACCAGCTGGTATACTGTCAGATATAGCTTGGTGGATTGAGGACCACCAGCTGGTTTACTGTCAGATATAGCTTGGTGTGATGAGTACCACTAGCTGGTATACTGTCAGATATAGCTGGTGGATTGAGGACCACCAGCTGGTTTACTGTCAGATATAGGTTGGTGGATTGAGGACCACCAGCTGGTATACTGTCAGATATAGCTTGATGGATTGAGGACCACCAGCTGGTATACTGTCAGATATAGCTTGGTGGATTGAGTACCACCAGCTGGTTTACTGTCAGATATAGCTTGGTGTGATGAGGACCACCAGCTGGTTTACTGTCAGATATAGCTTGGTGTGATGGTACCACCAGCTGGTATACTGTCAGATATAGCTTGGTGTATTGAGGACCACCAGCTGGTTTACTGTCAGATATAGCTTGGTGTGATGAGTACCACTAGCTGGTATACTGTCAGATATAGCTTGGTGGATTGAGGACCACCAGCTGGTATACTGTCAGATATAGCTTGGTGGATTGAGGACCACCAGCTGGTTTACTGTCAGATATAGCTTGGTGTGATGAGTACCACCAGCTGGTTTACTGTCAGATATAGCGTGGTGGATTGAGGACCACCAGCTGGTTTACTGTCAGATATAGGTTGGTGGATTGAGGACCACCAGCTTGTTACTGTCAGATATAGCTTGGTGGATTGAGTACCACCAGCTGGTTTACTGTCAGATATAGCTTGGTGGATTGAGGACCACCAGCTGGTATACTGTCAGATATAGCTTGGTGTATTGAGGACTACCAGCTGGTTTACTGTCAGATATAGCTTGGTGTGATGAGTACCACTAGCTGGTATACTGTCAGATATAGCTTGGTGGATTGAGTACCACCAGCTGGTATACTGTCAGATATAGCTTGGTGGATTGAGGACCACCAGCTGGTTTACTGTCAGATATAGCTTGGTGTGATGAGTACCACCAGCTGGTTTACTGTCGGATATAGCTTGGTGGTTTGAGTACCACCAGCTGGTATACTGTCAGATATAGCTTGGTGGATTGAGGACCACCAGCTGGTTTACTGTCAGATATAGCGTGGTGGATGGAGGACCACCAGCTGGTTTACTGTCAGATATAGCTTGGTGGATTGAGGACCACCAGCTGGTTTACTGTCAGATATAGCGTGGTGGATTGAGGACCACCAGCTGGTTTACTGTCAGATATAGCTTGGTGTGATGAGTACCACCAGCTGGTATACTGTCAGATATAGCTTGGTGGATTGAGGACCACCAGCTGGTTTACTGTCAGATATAGCTTGGTGGATTGTGGGTAACCTTCTTCAGTACACCATCTGACTCTGTCCTGCGAAGGTCTGCTCTGTCCTCTCCCTCTTCTTTGTCCCCATCTATACAACACAAGACACTCATCAGATATGTAGAAGACATGTTGACCGGCATTAACACAAGTTACACGAAACACCAAGGCTTGAGAATGAGGTCACACCAAGGCTTGAGAATGAGGTCACACCAAGGCTTGAGAATGAGGTCAAACCAAGGCTTGAGAATGAGGTCACACCAAGGCTTGAGAATGAGGTCAAACTGATCAGATGGATCAGTTAAAGGGATCCATCTTTGATCTTAAACTCCATTATTGACATGATAAACAAGGAAAACAGAGGCCCATCTGAGGCTCTCAAGGCTTCTCAACCCTTGATATTGAATACGTATTACTGACAGGGATGTGTCTTACTCTTCGAGATTTGTATCTGCTGAGAGTCAAAGCCTCCGAAGGTCTCGGCCCTGCGAAGGACACATACAGGGCCCGGGCCCACCATTCCTCCTCCTCCTTCTGTCTCTGGGACCCACACCACCTGCTGCCCCCCAATCGCTCCTCCCAGAGTACCGTTCACCAGCGCCTGCAACGTCTCCACTGTCACAGACAGACAGAGACAGACAGAGACAGACAGAGACAGACAGAGACAGACAGAGACAGACAGAGACAGACAGAGACAGACAGACAGACAGACAGACAGACAGACAGACAGACAGACAGACAGACAGACAGAGCAGAAGAGCAGAGCAGAGAGTGAGAGAAAGGATTTCACTAACCAAATGATAATAACTATGTTACTGACCGTACTGACCAAATTGGTCACACGGTCAAGTTCTGGCCTGGTTTTAGATCTTATCTGTCGGAAAGATATCAGTTTGTCTCTGTGGATGGTTTGTCCTCTGACAAATCAACTGTAAATTTCGGTGTTCCTCAAGGTTCCGTTTTAGGACCGCTGTTGTTTTTCACTATATATTTTACCTCTTGGGGATGTTATTCGAAAACATAATGTTAACTTTCACTGCTATGCGGATGATACACAGCTGTACATTTCAATGAAACATGGTGAAGCCCCCAAAATTGCCCTCGCTAGAAGCATGTTTTCAGACATAAGGAAGTGGATGGCAGCAAACTTTCTACTTTTAAACTCGGATAAAACAGAGATGCTTGTTCTAGGTCCCAAGAAACAAAGAGATCTTCTGTTGAATCTGACAATTAATCTTAATGGTTGTACAGTCATCTCAAATAAAACTGTGAAGGACCTCGGCGTTACTCTGGACCTGATCTCTCTTTTGAAGAACATATCAAGACCATTTCAAAGGACAGCTTTTTTCCATCTACGTAACATTGCAAAAATCAGAAACTTTCTGTCCAAAAATGATGCAGAAAAATTAATCCATGCTTTTGTCACTTCTAGGTTAGACTACTGCAATGCTCTACTTTCCGGCTACCCGGATAAAGCACTAAATAAACTTCAGTTAGTGCTAAATACGGCTGCTAGAATCCTGACTAGAACCAAAAATTTGATCATATTGCTCAGTGCTAGCCTCCTACACTGGCTACTGTCAAAGCAGAAGGGCTGATTTCAAGGTTTTACTGCTAACCTACAAAGCATTGCATGGGCTTGCTCCACCACCTATCTCTGATTTGGTCTGCATTTACATACCTACACGTACGCTACGGTCACAGACGCAGGCCTCCTAATTGTCCCTAGAATTTCTAAGCAAACAGCTGGAGGCAGGGCTTTCTCTATAGAGCTCCATTTTTATGGAACGGTCTGCCTACCCATGTCAGAGGCAAAACTCGGTCTCAACCTTTAAGTCTTTACTGAAGACTCATCTCTTCAGTGGGTCATATGATTGAGTGTAGTCTGGCCCAGGAGTGGGAAGGTGAACGGAAGGCTCTGGAGCAGACCACCCTTGCTGTCTCTGCCTGGCCGGTTCCCCTCTTTCCACTGGGTTCTCTGCCTCCTAACCCTATTACAGGGGCTGAGTCACTGGCTTGCTGGGGCTCTCTCATGCCGTCCCTGAGGGTGCGTCACCTGAGTGGGTTGATTCACTGATGTGGTCATCCTGTCTGGGTTAGCCCCCCCCCATGGGTTGTGCCGTGGCGGAGATCTTTGCGGGCTATACTCAGCTTTGTCTCAGGGATGGTAAGTTGGTGGTTGAAGATATCCCTCCAGTGGTGTGGGGGCTGTGCTTTGGCATAGTGGGTGGGGTTATATCCTTCCTGTTTGGCTGTCCGTGGTGTCCTCGGGTGGGGCCACAGTGATATCCTGACCCCTCCTGTCTCAGCCTTCAGTATTTATGCTGCAGTAGTTATGTCGGGGGCTGGGGTCAGTTTGTTATATCTGAATTACTTCTCCTGTCCAAGATTCGGTGTCCTGTATGAATCTAAGTGTGCGTTCTCTAATTCTCTCCTTCTCTCTCTCGGAGGACCTGAGCCCTAGGACCATGCCCCAGGACTACCTGACATGATGACTCCTTGCTGTCCCCAGTCCACCTGGCCGTGCTGCTGCTCCAGTTTCAACTGAACCGCGGCCCTAGGACCATGCCCCAGGACTACTTGACATGATGACTCCTTGCTGTCCCCAGTCCACCTGGCCGTGCTGCTGCTCCAGTTTCAACTGTTCTGCCTTATTATTATTCGACCATGCTGGTCATTTATGAACATTTGAACATCTTGGCCATGTTCTGTTATAATCTCTACCCGGCACAGCCAGAAGAGGACTGGCCACCCCACATAGCCTGGTTCCTCTCTAGGTTTCTTCCTAGGTTTTGGCTTTTCTAGGGAGTTTTTCCTAGCCACCGTGCTTCTACACCTGCATTGCTTGCTGTTTGGGGTTTTAGGCTGGGTTTCTGTACAGCACTTTGAGATATCAGCTGATGTACGAAGGGCTATATAAATAAATTTGATTTGATTTGATTT